>NC_083628.1:479364-534364 GCF_963584025.1 Labrus mixtus
CATTCTCCTCACCTCCTCACCTCCTCACCTCCTCCTCCTCACCTCCTCACCTCCTCCTTTTCCTCACCTCCTCATTCTCCTCACCTCTTCACCTCCTCACCTCCTCCTTTTCCTCACCTCCTTCTCCTCACCTCCTCCTTTTCCTCACCTCCTTCTCCTCACCTCCTCTCCTCTTCCTCCTCACCTCCTCCTCTTCCTCCTCCTCACCTCCTCCTCCTCCTCACCTCCTCACCTCCTCCTCCTCACCTCCTCCTCCTCCTCCTCACCTCCTCCTCACCTCCTCACCTCCTCCTCTTCCTCCTCCTCACCTCCTCCTCACCTCCTCACCTCCTCCTCCTCCTCCTCCTCACCTCCTCCTCCTCCTCCTCACCTCCTTCTCCTTCTTGTGTTTCAGTGGGTCGGCAGACTACAGCCCCCGCGTCTGTCAGCGCCGTGGCAGGAACCACCGCTGGCATCGTGGAGCAAGGTAAACTCATCATTACTGAACTGTTAGAGCGTCTGACCTCTGACCTCTGACCTCTGACCTCTGACCTCTGCTCTCTTAAAAACGCCACATCCCGTTCCTCTCACTGAAACTTGTGGCGTCCATGATTAAATGGAAATCCCCCCTCCCGAGTCGCAGCTTCCCCACACTCCTCCTCCTCGATCCCTCCGGCTTGTTTTAATCTCTCCTCTAAATCTTTCTCCTCCTCTCTAATGCTTCTCAAACGTTTGCCAAGGTAAGCAGCCTCCTCGCTCCTCTGGAGGCAGAGCGTCTTATTACTGTATGACTGAGGGGTCCTCACCACGGGTTAAAGATTCTCTGTTGTGCAACACAGTCACATGACCTGCGGGGGAATTAGGAGACAAATTGCATGCAGTTTGGTTTTGCTCCCTGCGGCTTACATGTCAGCTGTGATTGCAGAGAGAGGGAAGCCTCTAAAGGGGAATTCAAATGTTTTCAAACCTGGGCACTGTTTGTTTTGTTTTACATATTTTGACTCATCATGACGGTTTGAAATCTGGCATCTGACACGTCGTATTATTCCTGCTGAAATCTCATAATTTGACTGCCCTGAAATCTTAAAGGGGAAATCCGATTTTTTAAGTCTTGACTTTTCTTTAAAGTCTTCATATGTGATTTTTCACACTTAAATATAAATCAAGTATCTCCTCTGAAAATAACTCTGTGAGTCATGACTGTCTACAATGGGTGTAACACCCGAGTCCCACTGTCTGTGATGTTTTCAGAGTTTTCAGAGTCCTATCTTCAGTTTGTTTACATCGCCCGGACGGCCGGCTGACTCCTCCCCTCGTGTATAAAAGTAGTTTAATTGAGGGACTAGAGAAAAGAAGAATAACATACTGTACTCACTGCTTAACTGTGTTTCTAGATCACGCTCATTTCAGGTAAATTTACATGCAGTGTGAAGATACGAGCAGAATAAAGATAGCTAGCATTAGCATGCTAACACAACAATGCAGCGCGAGTTGTTTTGGTTTCATGCTGGTGCTCAAGGGCGACATCTGCTGGATCAAAAAATTGCATTAAAAAGCCTTTAAATATTTTGGGGTGTAAATGACTAAAAGGGTTCAAACAAGTTTGTCAGTCGACAGCCATGAAACAGACTTTAATGGGTCAAATGCGTCCAATCAAAGTTTGTCCTTTAATGAAGTGTTTGCAACTGACAGTCTCACATAGTTTTTTTTTAGCGGTACTTAAACACTTGCAGAAAAAAAGCGTCATGTGATCACTCAAACATCTGAATGTTTCTCTCTTCACTCAGAGTTTCTCCTCCAGCCTCCTCGTATTAATTCTGCAGAAAGTCAGAGTGAGCTGATGTGAGAACACAGCAGGATATAATCAGGAGAATTCACCTGGAGCCAGTGGGAGGGGCCAGTGGGAGGGGCCGGTGGGAGGGATTTTCTCAGGAAACATGCAGCAGCAGGTTGATTAGAGCACGGAGATGGTAGAGGTGGCGTGCAGACAGTCTATGGTCGTGCAGCGATCACAGGGAATAAAGGTCACCACCAATACGAGGAGGCTGGAGGAGAAACTCTGAGTGAAGAGAGAAACATTCAGATGTTTTGTGCAGGTGTGAACAAAGCTTTATTGAGTAATTGAAAACCATTTAGCACCTGTCAGTCATTAAGACTTTTGAAAACAGAGCCCAGAGATCAGGTTTGAAAACACTCCAGTTCCTCCTTTAACGACCTCCACATGTTTATATCCTCTTATATGGAAGCTTTATTTACACTTCCTGCCCATCGATGTAATGATTTCCCGACTGATCCATCGCACTCTTGAGATTAACAAAACCCATTATCACATACCTGCATCTACATTCCACCTCCCTCATGCTTTCACTCCTAATCCGCGCTCTATCTGGGCCTGCATGTGCGTGCATCTGTGTGTGTGTGTGTGTGTGTGTATTTGGATTATATGGAGAATTAGTTGGACTTTTTTTCCCCCCCTGATGTCCTCTGCTTATCTAATGCTTTGGGCAGTGGATCAGGGTTAGGAGGTGCCAGTTGGATGGAGATTTTTTTTAATGTGGGTTGTGTCAGTGTGTTTATTCGTTGGGGGTTTTTAATGTCTTTTTACAGGACGGAGGGAGGGTGTCCTTCTTTCTTTCTTTTTTTTTTTAAAGAGGGAGGGATGAACACTGGACCGTGTTTTTTTTTTCTTCCCCTTGAGGGTGGAGAAGGAGAGGACATGTAGGAAAGTCGAGGACTGTCTTTCTGTTTGTGGTCTGCATGCTCAGTTTTCCCAGATGTTGTTGACCTTTTGGACGAGCAGGTGACCGTGTGTGGTTTTTTTTGAGCGACTGCTTCATGCATGCTTCACGGTGCAGATTTAGAGAGCTGTGGTCATCTGAAGGTGTATGATGTGTACTCTTCCATCTGAGGGTGTGTCGTTCTGCCTTTCTGCAGCAGCCAAGAGTCTCCTCAACAAGAAGGCTGATGTCAAGGTAAGCCGGCTCGCCCTCTCTCTCTCTCTCTCTCTGTCCCCCTCGTTATATCCTTGGCCGCCCTCTTTGTACCAAACTTCTTTTATTATTCTGTAAAGGTTTCGCCCTGAAAGGAGATGCAATATATTGGAGGTGATCTGACTTTGTCAAGTGCTGCAGTTTGATATTTTGAACATATTGTTTTGGGTCTTAAAGGGACAGCGACAGTCGAACATCCGCTGCACTTTTCTGTTGATTTTTCATGTTGTTACTCAGAGACACATCGATACTTGCTTCTGCAATTTTAGCCTTGATTAAATTCATTCATTCAATTTACTAAAGTATCTCCTCTCTAGATCCGGGCTTGTGTTGTACTTACTCTCTGAGAAATGAAGTGCAGAATTGTGACATCATGGAGTATCGTTAAGAAACACAGAACTGTCAGGGTCAGGCTACCTTATGACATCACCCATTGACCTTTGTTACCGTTCCTTTGAGCTGTTTGACCTCAGTTTGGGATCCCTAACCACTTCCTGTTTCTGTGCTTAACTTCACGTCCTAACCTTCCATCTACCAGAAGCTCCTTACTGTATTTCACAATAAAAGCACACAGCGATTAAAGTACTCTCAGCTTAAAGGTGCACTATGTCGATTTGGTCGTGAAATTTGAAAGTTGGAGAAGTGAAACAATTCTATTCTATATTTTCTGAACTGAATACACAAACTTTACTTAAAGGATAAAAATGGGTCCCTGGAATTCTGTTTGGAGCTAAAAAGCTACGGCGAGAGTTGCGGTTTCACGTTTGCAGGCCCCCCACCATAACGTCTCGCGTATCATTTTATCTTCAAACAGTGTTCCAGGGACCAAATGTTCCTCTGAGGACAGTTTGTGTATTGAGTTATGAACATGTACCACAGAATCTGTAAACTTCTCCAACTTTCATATTTCTCTACAAAAGCTCCAGAGTGCACCTTTAAGACAGCACAAAATTTCAAAATAAAAGCTTAAAAGTTTTTATTTCAAAAAGGGAAATAATAGAATTTCAAAGTGTGATGTCATTTCTTTATCGCTGTAGATGTACAGACGTTTAGCTCTACCCCTGACGACGGTCACAGCTGATTGGGTTAGCCGTGACAACGACGACCAAGGTTACTTTGTGTCTCCCTTCACATCTGGATAGTTTGGTAGACTTAGTGTCTGCTCTCCATTCTCTTAAACGTCACATGCAAGTTGTAGGTAGAGAAGTTAGGGGAGGATGTCCCTGACTTTAGCGTCATCTTGAGGATGAATATGAAGCCTCTGGGACGCTCTGACAGAACTGGGAACAGGTCGCCTGGTCGTTAAACTGAATGTTTGATAGTAAGAAAAACAAAGACTATAAATATTCCGCTTAAGTTGTGTTTTATAAGGAAAAGGACATCATAATAATCGATTCTATTGATCGCATTACAAATCTATTGGGCACCAAAGAAGCGAGACAAAAGCATATCGTCTCAGCCTTAAAGTTCTAACTGAACACTCAGCATGCATCAATCTTTCTTACTCTGATGGCGGTAAAGTTGGTTTAAGTTTGACAGCGGTTTTACTTTTTGGGAATCTGGGTCGTACCAAGTCTCAAACAACACAAACTGAAATAAAACAAGTAGAGTGTGAGACGTTAGCTACTAAAGAGTCAGAAAATACTCTAAGCATATTTGAGGCTTTTATTCTGAAAGGTTGACGGTAACTGTGTCTGGTCTGGAGTCTGAGCGAGCTGCGTTCCCTCCTCTCAGTTTGGCACAGATGACACTTTGCATCACTCCCCTGCAGACATTATTCACCACAGAGGTTTCCCCGTGCCAAACCGGAGCTCGTTAACATATCGCCTTCATTTCCCGACGAGACGAGCGAGACTCTGAGTGTGCAGTGACTTTGTCAGGACAGGATGAGATCAGTGCTCCTCTCCGTCTTCACTCCCACAGAGCTTCTAGTTTGTTGCACTCTTGCAGTAAAGATCTTTATTGGTGTTGCAGTATGAGATGCATTCCTCTGTGATGCATTTGTATGTTCAGGTGTTGTGTGTGTGCTTTGTGTTTTCATGTATGGTTAATAATTTGTCTAAAATGCAACACTCTATGCAGACCTTTTCAAAATACTCACCAGGAAGTTGTCGTTTGTTTTTTCCTCTGAAAACCAGATTTTTCATGAGATATGTTGTGTGAATAAAAACTTAAAGGAGCAGTATGTAACTCTGACACCTAGTGTTTAAAAATGGAACTGCAGTCTAAATTCTAAACATTGTAGAGAGCTGTCTCCCCCCCCTCCTCTCTAGAGTCCATGCTCTCACAGGTCACCATGTGGTGGACTCTGAAGCTTCAGTGTTTATCCAGCTCTGCATGGGTCTGTAAACCTTTCTGTGTTCTAACCTCTCTCCATTTTTCAAAAAGCATCTCCAATATTGATCCTAGTTTGAGCACGTTTCTGCTCGTGGAGCTTATTAGAAACATGCAGAGGCTTTTTAGGTCGGGTACAATCACTTCTATCTGAACCACTTCTCTTGCCTGCTTCCATCGCTGCAACACCTGTTGACCTGATAACTGCTCTCATATCTGACAAACAGAGGGGCGTCCAAAACGGCCGTGTGGGGGGGGGGGGGGGGGGGGGGGGTCTTAAACCTCGCCTACCTTCTAGAAGACAATGCAACAATTCAAAATAAAAGCACAACAAAAACTGTTTTGAATTGCTAAGTAAAGTAATTCAAACATTTGATTAAAAATCTGATTAACTGCTAAAATTCTGCGATAAATCATTACTTTTAAAAATCATTGTTTGTCAGCCTTACTTTGAAAAATCCAGATGTATTTTGGCACAACATGATTACTCTTTGTGCTCTGGGTATCTTGTCATGCTCTGGATTGAAACTTTGTTAAATTGCATCGTCCCTATTGAATCAATAAATTAAAATGTTCTGAATTTAGTATTAATCCGAAGAATGAACAGATTGTTCTGGCAGCATATGTTGCACAAGATACTTCTGCTGTTTAAGCAAAATGATGAAATGTGCAGAAGATCTTCATCACCTTCACAGACAATAAATTCTGCACAAATAAAACAATCTGAACATTTTTAGGGGAATTGGGAAAAAATTTATTTTAATATCAGATCCCTCCTTCACCCTTTGAGACTCCCCTGACCTCTTTCTCTTTTCATTAACCTTCATCTCCTTGCTCCCCCTTCAGCCTCTCCTCCTCTTCCTCTCATCCTATGTACATAACCTCCTCCCCCTCCCCCTCCCCCTCCTCCTCTTCCTCTCCTCTGGTGGCCTGTTGCTAATCTCAGATTATTTCCCACCAGATGATTAAACCATCATTACGTAATCACAGCTTCTCCTTTGCTGCACCCTGACGTCACGCTAATGCACACAACCCTGGAGCTGTTTCTCTGGTCCTTCATATTCACTTACTCTCTCTCTCTCTCTCTCTCTCTCTGCCTCTCTCTCGTTGTCTGACACACTCGTCTCACTTTCCAGCAGTTTCCAGGGAATTTGCTCTTTTTTTTATTGCGGAGCAGGTGCTGCAGCCTCGAGCAACAAGACAGAAGTAATGACTGTAAACAGGCAGTTTTTCTTGAGCTTTTACGCCTAAATGAATCCTTTACGAGGTTTTAAAGGGAGCTGCTATTTTATTTAATGATATCGAGGACGAACAAAGCAGAAGCATTTAGTAATCACCTTTGAGGAGAGTTTGAGATTTCAAGAGAGATGGATGAATTGTATTGTCTGTTAACAGTCTATTAAAGGAGCAATATGTAACTATGACCCCTAGTGTTTAAAATGAGTACTGCAGTCTAAATTCTAAACATCATAGAGAGCTGTCTCCCCCCCCCCCCCCCCCCCCTCCTCTCTAGAGTCCATGCTCACTCAGGTCACCATGTGGTGGACTCTGAAGCTTCAGTGTTTATCCAGCTCTGCATGGGTCTGTAAACCTTTCTGTGTTCTAACCTCTCTCCATTTTTCAAAAGCATCTCCAATATTGATCCTAGTTTGAGCACGTTTCTGCTCGTGGAGCTTATTAGAAACATGCAGAGGCTTTTTAGGTCGGGTACAATCACTTCTATCTGAACCACTTCTCTTGACCGCTTCCATCGCTGCAACACCTGTTGACCTGATAACTGCTCTCATATCTGGCAAACCGAGGGGCGTCCAAAACGGCCGTGTGTGTGTGTGGGGGGCGTGTCTTAAAAGCGCCTACCTTCTCTGGTCCAAACAAATCCAGATCATTCAGGAGCAGAATCTAAAGTTAGAAGGAGGACATACTGGCTGCTGCATTGTTGTCAGAGAAGCCAGCACTTCAACATGTTTCCTTAATGATCAGATAGTAACGCAGAAAGGTTTACAGACCGATGCAGAGCTGGCTAAACACTGAAGCTTCAGTGTCCACTACATGGCATTTTTTAAATTTGTACTACAGTACACATTTTAAACACTAGGTGTCAGAGTTACATATTGCTCCTTTAAAGCAGAAGACAGAGGGCACTGTCTTAATTGTATTAATACGTTGTCAACATTTTTTAATTTCTAAGCAACAAAAAGACGAAAATATAACGCTTGACGTCGCTGCTGCTTTTACTGTTGCATTTTGTGTGTGTGTGTGTGTGTGTGTGTGTGTGTGTGTGTGTGTGTGTGTGTGTGTGTGTGTGTGTGTGTGTGTGTGTGTGTGTGTGTGTGTGTGTGTGTGTGTGTGTGTGTGTGTGTGTGTGTGTGTGTGTGTGTGTGTGTGTGTGTGTGTGTGTGTGTGTGTGTGTGTGTGTGTGTGTTCGTGCTGTCATAGAAGATCTCTTATATCCACGGGAATCCTTAAAACACTGGTGTGTGTATATTTAGCATGTTGTCGGCTGTTTAAAGTGCCACATGAGTGTGTGTGTATAGCCTCTCATAAGTGCTGTGTGTCTACTGTTTGACCTCCTGCTCCTCCTCCTCGTCCTCCTCATCTGCCTGAATGCTGTTAACTCCGGAGGGATACATTAGGAGATACTGATGGGTGCTGGAAGAGCACATGTAGTCCGTCGAAAATGGACGTGATGCTTGTTTCGTTAGATGTGACAGATGTTGCAGAGGTTCACAGCTGTCATCAGTTTAATTTTGCCATCTGCCAAAAAACCGGACAGAAAGAGCCACTGTAAGGGCATGAAAATGAAAAGTCCCAGACGGAAAATATCCAAGCTCTGAAACCTGACGTGATGAATAGTGTAAAACCTTTCTATCTAATCAACACTGTAGGAAATTGAAAATGTGCGTCTGGCTTTTAAAAGGCTTGGAAGTTGGACAACGTTTCTTCCTGCTCTTTTTTTTAAATTTGATTTATTGTGTTGTTTTCACGCTCTAACAACCCACTTTACAACCAGCAGGAGACGCCTCTCACCGTTGTTGCAGAGGCACTAACGTAGCACTTTGTGTTTCCCCGCACAGCCGCAGACAAACAGCACGAGAAACAGCATAGTCACCAGTCCCAAAGGCAACGTCCCCTCTGCTGCGCTGGTATGCAGCTCTGTGTCCGTCTGTCTGTCCATCTGCACACGTTTAAAATGAGTGAAAGAGAAATAACTCTGTAGTTTGGCACCAATGATGTTTGCATTTTGTCTGATTCTCTGAAGGTTTGCTGTTACAGGAACATTTCCACTATTTGAGAAAGATCTTAAAACTCTTAACACATTACAGGGTTATTTCAGTATTTTCAACCTTTGCGGTCTGAATGACTAAAAGGTACAAAAAAAGTTCTGACATTCTTTGCGTGTTCACTCAGCTGATGTTCACAAAACAGGCTGTGACCACTGCAGATAAATGCTCCTTATTAAAGTACGTCCACTTTTCAGAAAATGTGTGCTCAAACAGGCCGTTTGGAGATTTTCCCTTCATGACATCACAAAGGGCAGTAGCCCCTCCCCCAGGTGGGTGACACTCCCACAGCTAGGTGTTTGTTCTGTCCTCTGAGTCTGCCTTCTCACCGTAAACAATAGGACATGGAGCGAGAAAGCACAGAGTACACCCAAGCCCTTCCAGAGAGGGGGCGTGGTCAGACACAGCTCATTTACATATTTAAAGGTACAGACACAGAAACAGCCTGTTCTGAGCAGGGCTGAAATAGAGGGGTTTATAGACATGATCAAATACAGGATCAGAGTGGATTTAGAACAAGAAACTTCACACACATGTTGAAGAGGAGCTCTGAGACTTATTTACACTGAAGAAGAGGAGGAGGATATGTCACCTTTAAGGAGTCTTTTGAGTGCTTCCAAACCTGTTTGTTCCCTATGACACGTTCAGACTTTCGAATATGCTGCAACGGTGAAATCATATTGAAAAAACCCTTAAAATACAACTCTGTTGAGGCTTGCACATTCAGTTATGTAACTCTCAGGTATTGAGGAAAGTATTTTTTATTTGTGTCTGTGAAATGGGACATAAAGTGGGTGCTATGTGTGAGACAGAGAGCTGAGGTTAACATCTTTACATTGGTACAGATTGATTATTAGCTCTGATTGTTTTTATTTGGGAATTCTAAAAGCCATCATCCATCACTGACTCTTTCAAAAGATTATACTGCCATTACAGAAAGTGATATATTTCACTCATTTCTCCCTCTTTACATGTATCTCCACATTCTCCTCTTTACTGATCTTCCTCTTTTGTCTCATCCTCATAAAACATCCCTTCTCTCTCTCTCTCTCTTCCTCTCTCTCTTCATTCTTTCTCCAGGAGCCTCAGACTACTGTTATCCATAATCCAATAGATGGGACCAAGGTACATCCTCCAGTCCGCCCCCCCCTCCCCCTCCCTCCCTCCCTCCATCTCTTTCTTATTCTTTGTCTTTTATTTCACTTCTCATCCTCGTCTTCAGTATGTTTTCTCTTCCATAAACTCTTCGGTAGAAACCTGTTTTCTTTACAGGATTTGTGTGTTCACGTACCTCTGTGTGCGTCCGTTTGTACCCGTGCATGAGAGGGATGGAGCGAGTGTGAGCTGCTGGAGCTGTGAGGTGTTTTTTCTGTGGTCTTATACCGCCCCTCTGTGTTCACATTAATGGAGCTCAGTGGTTCTCGCTGCAGGCTAAGCAGTCTGTGTGTGTGTGTGTGTGTGTGTGTGTGTGTGTGTGTGTGTGTGTGTGTGTGTGTGTGTGTGTGTGTGTGTGTGTGTGTGTGTGTGTGTGTGTGTGTGTGTGTGTGTGTGTGTGTGTGTGTGTGTGTGTGTGTGTGTGTGTGTGTGTGTGTGTGTGTGTTGGCAGATTAACCGTGTGTGTGTCTGAGACGGATCAATCCGTATTTTGGGATTGTGCCAGTCCGTGTGCTGCAGAGTCAAGCGTGCAGCTGTGTGTGTGTGTGTGTGTATGTGTGTGTGTGTGTGTCCGTGTCCTGCATTCCTTTTGCAAAAACTGTTGTGCAAAACACTGAGCCATGTTGTCGATTCAGCGGTAGAATCTGAAGTGTGCATGCATATTTGTGTTTGTTTCAGTGCGTGTGTGCATGCAGGTTTTAATTTTTCTGTTAGTCAGTGTTTTTCGTCTGTGCATTTTGCAGGGATCGTCCGACAGCAGCAACACCACTATCGAGGATGAAGATGTTAAAGGTAGGCAGAAACACACCTTTAACTTGTGTGTACAGATAGGTGACATACAGAAGGTAAAACAATCAAATAACAAAACAACACACATAAAAATGATAAAAGGCTTTATATCCGATTTTTTTTTTTTGATCCAGCAGATGTCGCCCTTGAGCACCAGCATGAAACCAAAACAACTCGCGCTGCATTGTTGTGTTAGCATGCTAATGCTAGCGATCTTTATTCTGCTCGTATCTTCACACTGCATGTAAATTTACCTGAAATGAGCGTGATCTAGAAACACAGTTAAGCAGTGAGTACAGTATGTTATTCTTCTTTTCTCTAGTCCCTCAATTAAACAACTTTTATACACGAGGGGAGGAGTCAGCCGGCCGTCCGGGCGATGTAAACAAACTGAAGATAGGACTCTGAAAACATCACAGACAGTGGGACTCGGGTGTTACACCCATTGTAGACAGTCATGACTCACAGAGTTATTTTCAGAGGAGATACTTGATTTATATATTTAAGTGTGAAAAATCACATAGAAAGACTTTAAAGGGGAACTCCAGTATTTTAAAATCCTGTTCTATGATGCGATGCGATACACTTTCAGCTGCTTCCTTTAGAATCAATAAATAAAAACACATCCAATCATAAACAAAAAGGCACATACCAATTCCAAACAACACAACAGATATTGCACAGGATCTGCAAAAACACAGCGAGAGAGAGAAGAAAGTATAATAAATGGTTAAATGGTTAAAACCCGTTGCAGCCATCACATCCTGATTCACAGCTGTAAAATCCCCAGAATGTGTAAAAAGTCGAGCCTCAGATTTAAAGGAACTCGACTTTAACCACCGACACGAGCTGCGAGTTCATTAACGAGCACTAAGTCCTCCATTAACCATAATGCAGTCTGACAGCCTGACCGGTAAACGCCCACTTCCTGTCAAAGTTCGTTCCCCGTGTTTGTACTGGATGACATCACTGTGACATCATCAGGGTTGGGTTTTTTTTCAGACTTGACAGAACGATGGAGGACACCATGTCACTGTTTTCACTTTCTGAACACGACCACCACACTCACCTTTCTTTTTAGAGTTTAACTTTTTAACTCTGAGTCCGACTTATCACTGATGTTTACTGAATGAGTTCTATGAGTCTGTAGTTTTACTTTAATGAACAAGCTCTTCACCAGGTCGTTTTATTTGTTTCCTTTCGTTTCGAGCTTTCAGTCACGAGATCGGTCTGGAGGCTTCAGGTGAAAAAAGAGTTTAGAGGAAGAAACAGAAGAAACATATAAATGCAGCACGTTTGGGGTGCCGTATCCTAGTGGTTAGTGCACGCGCCCAAGTCCGCCCATAAGGGGGGATTACTGGGAGAGCTTACTGGGGCCCAGTCACAGGAGGAGAAGGGGGTCCATGGAGGTTAGCAAAAAAAAAGGTCCATCCTAATTTTTAGCAACAATGACCAACATTTTATTTACCTGAACACTCACCATGACCTCTTAAAGCAACAAAAACACACATTTTATGTATTGTTGCTTCAGTAAAATGTAGCCTGTTTCAAAATGTACACCCCCTCTTCTTAAAATGACATCAATGTTACAGACGCTAGCGAGCCCAGTGAACTGAACTGTTATGATAGTTATGTAGAGCTGTTCCAGGACCTGCACAAAGTCAGGATGCCAGAAAAAAAAGAGGGCGCTGGCTCGGGCATTTAACCCCAACAAGAATTTGTCAACAAATTTATTTCAGTCGGCTCCAAAGGCTGATGATAGCCAGGTAGACGAAGCTAATGTTAGCCAGGAGGCTAATGCTAACAGTACTGATCGAATGTGCATACAGTGTTGATTTAAATGTAATTCTGGGAGGGCCCATTCACTGGGCCTTTCAGGGGCTGAGCCATTTCTGCAGGCAGTGTGGAGTACCTATGTGGAGGCTGAGGTCCTCCGAGCGGGCGTCCCAGGTTGGAATCCGACCTGTGGCTCCTTCCCCACATGTCATTCCCCATGTCTGACTCTATCCACTGTCCTGGCATTAAAAGCTCAAAACAAATAAACATTTCAAATGAAGAGAGTTAAACTGTAACAGAGTATTTTTAAAGTGTAGTTTAAATGCTTTTACACAAGTAGAGGATCTAAATGCTTCCTCTAACACTACAGAGAGAGAGAGAGAGGGTGAATCAGAGCGAGCTAAGCCTTCCTCTCGGTGCAGGGAGGAAGCTAGCGGAGAAGGACACAGTAAATCTGATCTAAAGGACTGCGACCAGAATAGCACGATGAGCTCAAGCAACCTTGCATGCAAACCAGGAGATATGACGGACGATGGATGGAGGTAGAGGGTGAAGCAGCAGCTACACGCAGCAGGAAGGTGGAAAGCTGGGCAAGCGAGCGAGCAGAGAGAGGGAACAAGACAACTTCTTGCATGGAGGTAGTTTTTTGGCGTGCTGTAGCCTGGAGGAGATTTCCCTCACAGGTGAAAGAGCGATGACCGATAAGTCTCACAATGAGTGACAAGCTCAGAGGTGAGAGAACTGAAGTCTTTGAGTGACTTTTGGTTGCTTAGTTTTTGTGCAGGAAGAGAATCAGACGACCGTGGCGTCTTGTTGAGGTTTGAATTTCTCGTTTTTTCTTCTCCGCAGCTCGCAAACAGGAGATCATAAAGATCACAGAGCAGCTGATCGAAGCTGTCAACAATGGAGACTTTGAGGCCTACGCGTGAGTCAACACATTCCTTACTTATTCTCCCATAAACATCTCCACCTTCTCTGGGGCGTTTTTTTTTTTTTTTTAAGGTCCTGTTAAAGGGACTCTGAAGAGCTCGCCATCAGCTGCAGGGAAAGCATTAATATGATTGACATTCAAATGTTTGTTTCGACTTTGCATCAAGAGATTACAGAGTAATTCCAGTCATTGTTTTATCCTCTCACTCTCTCACTCTCACTCACACACACACACACACACACACACACACACACACACAATTAAGAATAATGCTTTCACACTGAGCGAGGAGGGGGGAGGGTAAAAGTGTGAGGCCCATTTCCGACAGTAAAAATAGCAGCTCAGAAAGGTCGTGCATGATGGAGAAGATGTGGAACAGAAAGTAGAACAGGTGATCTCAGACGGTCAAAATTATTCTGAATCTGGGGCGCCGGATGGCCAGGCGGTGATGTTGTGCTGCCCACTATAATCATGAAACACTAAAGACACACAGAACTCAAGAATGTAACATTACCACTAGAAGAAAGAAACACAAGGATAAGAAACTACAAAATAAAACAGGAAACACTAAACTATAAAACATTAGGACAAAAACACACAAGGGAAACAAGGAACACTAGGATGGACAGGAGAAATTAAAACATGGAAACCTAAACGCTGAAATACAAAACTAAATGAGACCAAATCATGACACGGAGGCTATAGTCCTCGTCGAGGCGACCGTGGGTTTGAATCCGACCTCGACCCTCACTCTCTCCTCCCAACATTTCCTGTCTCTATTCAGCTGGCAAAAGGCAAAAAAAAGCCCCAAAAGTATCTTTAAAATGATACTGAATCAAAACCACGAGCTACATGTGAAAGTTGAAGATCTGATCAATGAGGTGAGGATCATAAAACAGGAGTCAAAGTTATCGATGTAAAGTCATTTAAATCTTTGATTAAAGGGATACTTCACCCATTTGCATTAAGCTTTGCATCAGCCCAGCCCCGCGAGCCCGGCGGTGAGGACGAGGAGCCGGGGCCGGCTCGAGCTGGGGCGGACTGGTAGTGTCGGTGCTCTCACTGTTTGTCTATGGACACAGACATAGAGTCTGTTTTCTGACAGGAATTTACAAGATCAATTCTGGAAGAAATCTCTGAATCAGTTGAGGAAACGGTCTTATGAAGTAAATATGTCTGTAAATGTTTTTATTTCTATATTTCTACTGATGTTCTGTATATTTTGGAGAAACTGTATCGATCAAATTCCCCTCTGGGATTAATAAAGTATTTCTGATTCTGAACTAGAGGACCTTAGTGGGAGTGGCCTGCAGTGCTGTGCATTCTGGGATTTGGTGTCTTTCATCAACATGAGCCAAAAAGACACTTTCTGTCTTTTCTCGGTCAAGAAGGCACCAACTTCAAAATGTATTTCACATTTCTACACATATGACCCAATGTCAACACAGATTCATGTTTCAACAGGTGAAGTATCACCTTTAAAGAAGAAACTGTTTGGTTCAGTTAAAACAAACCGGTGTCAGTTTGCCCAATATTTTTTGCACCGTTATTGCCCCCTGTAGCCATCATGGAAATGAGAAAACTACCAGGGGCGGATCCAGGGGGGGGCTGCGGATCTGCCCCTGTTGTTGGCATTTCCAATATGTTGGAACATACAGTTGATGGTGTTGAACTTGTCTTGTTTGTTCTCACAGGAAGATCTGCGACCCTGGTCTCACCTCGTTCGAACCTGAGGGTCTGGGTAACCTTGTGGAGGGAATGGACTTCCACAGATTTTACTTTGACAATCGTAAGACAACTTTCACATCAGTTATTGTTGTTTTTTAATCGACTTGCTTTGTTGTTGACAAATTTTTTTTAACGTTTTGCTCTAAAGATCCCTCTCTCCCGTCAGTCCTCTCCAAGAACAGCAAACCTATCCACACCACCATCCTCAACCCCCACGTGCACATGATTGGGGACGACGCCGCCTGCATCGCTTACATACGCCTGACACAGTATGTGGACGGGCAGGGTCGTCCCCGCTCCAGCCAATCAGAAGAGACCAGAGTATGGCACCGCAGGGACAGCCGGTGGCAAAACGTCCACTTCCACTGCTCAGGAGCTCCCGCTGCCCCGATGCAGGGATGAGGTACACAAACAAACATCCACTACAGAGTTTGTCTGTTTGGACCAGAGAAGGTAGGCGCTTTTAAGACGACCCCCTCACACGGCCGTTTTGGACGTCCCTCGGTTTGCCAGATATGAGAGCAGTTATCAGGTCAACAGGTGTTGCAGCGATGGAAGCGGGCAAGAGAAGTGGTTCAGATAGAAGTGATTGTACCCGACCTAAAAAGCCTCTGCATGTTTCTAATAAGCTCCACGAGCAGAAACGTGCTCAAACTAGGATCAATATTGGAGATGCTTTTGAAAAATGGAGAGAGGTTAGAACACAGAAAGGTTTACAGACCCATGCAGAGCTGGATAAACACTGAAGCTTCAGAGTCCACCACATGGTGACCTGAGTGAGCATGGACTCTAGAGAGGAGGGGGGGGGGGGGACAGCTCTCTATGATGTTTAGAATTTAGACTGCAGTACCCATTTTAACCACTAGGTGTCAGAGTTACATACTGCTCCTTTAATACACTGATATTGTTATATATAAACCTAACTACAGTTTTTACGGTGTAACACAAGGTTTATTTTATTGGAATTTATTACGATACCAGCATTTTTAACTTTGATATGATACCAGTAACAACCAAACAATATTTATACCTGTCTCAAAACCATGGCAACTAAAATAGAAGTCCTAGGCACCATATTTTCCTAGGTTCATTTTTTTAATTAATAAAATTGTTTAATTTTAAATAAAGAAAGATAATGAGTCAGGTATTGGCGGTGGCAGAAACATTCATAATTTTTGTAAAATTTGTCAGGACTCTGGGGGCAATCCTGATAGATTATATTTCTCCGTATCAATTGGATGTGAACATAATGCATAATGCTGCGTTCCATTGTACTCAAAAAATTGGGGAAAAAACAACTTCCGACTCAGAAAAGTTCAATGAAACGGTCATTCAAGTCGGAACTCCATATCAGAAATTTTGTCAAGATCCATGTCGGTGGCACGGCAATATGGAGGCGCACACAGTAACCAGTGAATGGCGGTTCCATTGCACTTTTCTGAGTCGAAGGTCGTTTTTTTCCCAGAGTTGCAAGTACAATTGAATGCAGCATTACATCATACGCGGTTTCTCCTCACTGACGGTGCTGTGGTACCTTATGTAGGTCCTCAGTACTTTCTTCTGATGCTCTGAGGCTAGCCGAACAAACATTAGCTTCCTGCGGGCATTAGCTTCCTTTTCACCAGCAGAAGCACTTGACAATGGAATGCAACATAACTAAATGACGCCGTCTTTACATCCCCTCCTGTTGCAGCTTATTGCACATAAAACTGAACTGTTTGTCTCCTTTCTTTCCAGAGACTCCTGAGGAGGCAGCGAGGAGCCGAAAGGGAATAAGTGGATAATCCAAGAGAGTGTCTGCACCGAGAGAGAGGTGCAGGTGGATGGAGGGTGGCTTAAAGGAGTCTGAAGAGTCTGATTTAAAGGATCACGATCGTCCTCCTGAGCCCTGCACACACACCTCGCTCTTCTCTCTCTCTCTTCTTCTTCTTCTTCTTTTCATCTTTATGACCTCAAACACAGACAGACACTCCCAATCGCCAAAACCAACGCTACAGCAGACGGCATATCAGCCACAAAAAAAAAGGAAACTCTTTAGCCGGCGTTTACCGACGCACAACATACCCGGACATCCCTTTTGCCCTTTGACCCCGTTTATTTCTCCTGCTGAAGATTTACCCGTTTACTTCTCAGATTATTGTTCCTTGATCTAGTATTATTATGGCTGCAGTCTGTTGTTGTGCTCTTTACACTGTACAGTATATTTATTAGTCATCCTGATATCTCCTTCTTTCTTTTTTTTTTATAACGAGCATGTCTCTTATAACCCGTGGCTGTTTTTTCTGCACGACTAAAAGGCTGCCTGTGTGAAATGAACAAACTGCACCGCGTGTCTCACAGAGGAGAGACCAGTGGGTGTGTTTAATTATCCGTTTCGTTCGTTAATCAATGGAGCTTTTGATTTTTAGATTTTTATTCATCTATCGCCTCCTTTATTTCCTCTGGAGTGTATTTGACCCGACGCCTCCGACCCCTCTGAGCCGCTCTGTGAGACAGTGAAAACCATGCAGCATGCTAAGATATATCTGTCGTTCTTGACTGACTCTCTATGTACTGAACTTTGCAAGTTAACTACTGCGATAATGACAATGGTTGAAACTATAGTATCACACTGTTTATGTACATTTTCCAGTTTCATCGTGGTGACTTGACTACAATTATGCTGTAGATGGTATTTAATTGCATGATATTCCGAGTTAATAACATTGCTAAGTTGGGTGTTATCGTGCATTTTGTTGATTTTTCTCTTTTTTGGACTGAACTGTCGGTGAGCTATGATCTGTTGCCTCTTCTTTCTGGGCTTTGTACGTGCATAAACTTTAACTTTTTGTGTTGATATGATAGTGTAGTATGCGAGGATTCGGGTGAGGACGACGGCTATACGACTGAAAATGCCTTTATGTGAAGAAGTTGCTGGATCCAGATCAGTTTTTAAATCTCTGTTTTACTCTGTGGGAGACAAAAGCCAAGATACTTATTCTGCTTTTTTTTATTAGAAACACATTGAAGTGAACATAGAGAATATATTTATCTTAAAAGGTTCTTCATTTAGAAAGAAAAACAATGCATTGGTACCAGGGACGTAAAGCCAAAAAGTGTCAGAACAACTTTATCAACAACAAATTTAAAGACACAGAATAATCCGTAATTATTTGGAATAAAGAAATAAACATATATCCTAAGTGTTGCCCCAAACACAGAGGTCTCTGTCCAGTGAAAACCAACGACTGTGTGTAAGAAGTCAAAGAAGCTTCTTTAACATCACCAGCTGGTTTAAGCGCTACAAAAACTCACATCCAAGTACGTGGGTTTGTTCAACTTCTAAAATATCTAATTACACTTCTCTTGACAAGTCCAGGTAAAAATCTTCTTTAGAGGTATACATAACAAACTATGAGGCCTGAACTGTCGGTAATAAGTAAAACAAAAGCAAGGGGCAAGAAAATGTTGCTCATTGTCTTGAAATTGAATTATTAATGTCAATACACTCTACAAATAAACAATCTTTATTGACCAACAGAAATGAATTCAAATAGACCTTAATAACTAGCACATTTTAGATAAAATATCCTCTTTTTTAGGACAGGCACAACCCTGACTGGTGTTACTTTGAAGCGCTCATGGTGTACTCAAACTCTCCATAAGAGGGCGCCAAATCCAAACAACACAAAGGGTAACCTGTGAGTCATTAAAGGGTTCAAAGGGCTTGACTCTTGAGTCTGTGCTAAGCTGGGCGTTGGTGAGAGTGGGACCTCAAACACTGATAAGCAGAGCGACTGTGAGCGAGATAAAGACTGACTAACACAGAGAGTCATCCCAGGCCTTCAATAACTTCATTTTCAAACACTTTTAACCTTTTTTTAACTTTACTGTTTCGGCTCACAAAATGTTACAACTCCTAATTTTTTTTGATGTCAAGATCTCACAATCCACACAATTTTACTCCTGAAAATTGTAAAGTTTATTTATCATGGATTGATGTCCAAAAAAGTTGCAACATCAGCAGTTTTGATTATGAAGCGTATTGACAAAGATGAATGAGTAGCATTACAGAGCTACAAATGGAGCCAGACCAAAACAAACAACTAATGCAAAATCTACTGCGAACATATACATATTTGCAAGATGATATTCATAATAAAGCCTGCGTTTTAGTCCCATTAACAAACTTGGGTGCATGACTATAAATCAGACAGACACTGCAGGATCTGTGTGGTGTTTTCATTTTCACCGGTTTCCTAAAAGTGTTAATTCTTTAACAGGATTATTGGTCACTCAGTGTCATTGTCCACTGTGGCAAACGATCCTTATTCCACTAATAATGACTTGGCTGTGACACAGAGAAGACAGAAGAGCCTCAGTAATTATTTTCTCAGTTGAATGATCAGGAGACGACTCATGAGAACGCTGCCGTGTGTAAAACAGAGATTTCTTTTTCTACGTTTATTATACTGATAACGATGAAGATGATTCCTTTCTCTGGTGTGCATTTCAAGTCTTATCAATATTCAAATGTGATCAGATGTAATCAGTGTGTGAACCAATAAAATGACAATGCAGAGAGCACCTTAGTCATCTCTCTCTCTCTCTCTCTCTTATCTCCACTCACAAACAGAACAGAATGATCCATGTTGTGTTGTGCTGTTTGTTTGTTTGTTTGTTTGTTTGTTTGTGTGCAGTTATTTTATCTGACATTTACTTTAATCTAGTCTGGGCAGAGTCAAACCACTTCATGGGCTGACAGGGGGAATCAGGGAACATGGGGCTGGTAAGACTTAATGAACTCACAAAGACACAGGAGGGAAACATGGAGGATGCCAACTAATAAACCTACAAATCAAGTACCCGCCTTTAGGCTACACTAAGCCACTAAAGTTCACAGCAGAGACTGATTTAGTACGACTACGGGGGCCAACATGGTGAATTCTTACAGCTGGAGTGGAAGAATGTCCGTCTTTATGCAGATGATACACCGGTTTCTCACTTTGTTGAAATACTAACTTTTTAATAGAACAAATAATGTTAATATACCAGACAACTATCTGTTAAGCTATGATGCTCCGATATGCTGCAGACAGTGCTGTGAGGATAGTAAACTGTGGAGTAAGAGCACACTCTGCTGGACAAACTATGCTATGACACCATGCTTGAATCACCCAAGCATTATCTTCTGAATTAAATGTTGTGTTTAAAATGTATGAGTAAACATTTACAACGATACAGATTTATCTGTAGTAGGCACAAATCGGCAGATAGTATTGGACGATCTATATATATGTTGGTTTTGATTCTGCACTGGTGAATGAGGTACTGGTAATAAAGTTATAATACCATCCAGGGTTACACCCTGAACTGTTCACCAGTCAATCACAGAGCTGACATATAGAGACAGACAACCAGTCACACTCACATTCACACCCACGGACAATTTAGAGTCAGCAGTTAACCTAACGAGCATGTCTTTGGACTGCGGGAGGAAGCCGGAGTACTGCATAATAAATCAATAAAGGCTAATAAAATGATACAGTACGTTAACAACTTGTACAATAAACAGGCCAAGGACTTACTTTTGTTTTGCAGCCCGGTTCAAATCAAGAAACATATAGAAACAAAAAGCACCGTGAATATTTCATACTTAAATCCCCAAGTTCATCAGGTAACAACAGGAAATTGAGAACGTAAATACACGTCCATTAAACCATCATTTCAACCAGAATAAAACTCATCATCAGTCATCAGGCTCACCATTAGAGTTTGATAACTTTCCACTTTTTAAACATCAGGCACATCCATTCACATTAACTCAAAGTTTTAACACAGAACCAGTTATTTACTTTTTACACTCTGGCTTTATTTGAGTTATAAAACTCTTTACTTCTTATCAAGTATAATCTGAACGCAGTAATAGAGTTTTTCACATTGTTTTTTTGTAATTTTACTGAAGTAGTGGAAGAAGTACTAAAGGATCTGAATAGAAAATTGTTTAGCGTGGTCTCTCTGCTGTTCACTTTGTAAGTGTATGAAGGTCATTAAGCTTCTCTTTACATAACATACACTGTGAGGACAAAGGTTGACATTTATTGCTCTGTTGTACTTTGAATAAAGTACATCAAGCTCTGCAGCAGAACATATAAATGTGCCTGTTGTTAAAGACACCAAAAAGAGGTAACACTAAAACTGTGTTGTCCCGAGTTCAGGAGGTCAGGGGGCTGAATAATGACCTTTATAGCAGATTTTCTAAGTCTGAACAATCATAAAAACCCTTTTTCTGCACTGAACTGTGTCTTGATTGTGAAACAGCATGACATAGAGTCTCAAGGTGAGTTCATACATAGTAGATAAAGAGGTGCTTCTTGTCAACAGGCAAGGCAGGCACCTGCTTGGTTGCGGAGTGGAAAGTGCAGAGGATAAATATTAATTTAGTGAAGTTCAGTGTCTGTGGGCGAGGCCCTGTTAAACCGTCTGATCAAGTTCCAAAGTTAAGTTAATATTTTAATATAGAATAGAATAGAATAGGTGTTTATTGCAAAAAGTAAAAATTATATATAAAATAGCATTATAAGAAAAAAAAGAGTAGAAAAGAGTAGAAAAGTACAAAAAAAGTAAAATTAAAAATAAATAAGTTGTAGAGTACAAAAAAAAGTAAAGGTAAAATATATATATATATATAAAATAATTCACATTTTGTTTGTAGAACCGATTTTATTAGCAATAATTAATGATTGTTTAAACAAACATATATTAAATTAAATTATAAACGTTTTTTCTATCATGCTTTCACTACATTATATTCTTTATTAATTTTTAATATATATTTTTCAAACTTTTTAGGATCACGAAACTAAATTATCGTTCAAGAACTGCCGGTTCTTTTTTGTTAGTTTTTTATTACTTTCAATATTTTCTGACGTCACCAACGTCATGACGCAGAACCAACGTCAGATCAGCACCGAAGTGATTAGACAGTGCCGGAGCGCGAAACTGCCGCAGCTGACAGCTGATCGTTTACTACACTGCAGGCTTCAGAGGAGCGTCGACAAGTCTGCGGAAAAGGTAACGAACCGGAAAGACACATTTAAGCAAAAGTTTACGCTCATTTCCGTAGACAAATAAACGTTATTTCTGTTTGTTTATCGTGTTTTAAAAAAACGTTTCGAGCGCTGGACGGTTGGTGTTTTGTGTGTTTTCCTGATGTTGTGAGGACATTTCTGTCTCAAACATTACACTGCGGAGACAAACTTTAACGATATTCATGACATTTCACGGTTCATACTCGGTTAAAGTCTAAATATGTGTTAATGTGTTAGGGTTTGAGTATTGGTAGTAAAAGTGAAGGTTATTAAAGGAATAATGCTTTAAGTTATACATCCTGAGGTGACAACTTTAGACTAAGTGTGTTTACACTGTTAATGTATTTTAGGTTTCTTTAAGGGGCTCAAGTTGTGATCTATTTGCTATATTTAATATATACTGATGTCCTGTAACATGATTTTTTCCTTGTTTGGAAAATTTGAGAATTAAAGCCGCATTCTGCCAGACTCTCCCCATAGGAACCTTTTTGGTGCACCTTACAGAGACCCGGGTCCATATTAAGTTCCTTGGACATTATTTAACCTCCAAAAAGCTCCGATAATTTCTTGCTACAAAAAAAAAAGAAAACATGATGGAAACAGTGAAAATGCTGAACTCCGGTCTCTAAAAGGGGGTTCACATATCCCTGATTATTTTTTTTGGCTTTTGCATTTATTTGGAGAAGGAAAACTGAAGACACATGCCCCAAGCTGTGTTTCTGACAGTGATGTTATTATTTACCTTCACTCAACAGGATCCAGTGAGCTGTTGGTAAGTCACCAGAACGGGGGGAGCAGGAGCCGTGAAGAAGCCAGCCTCACCGGTTCAGTTGGACAGAAAGAGGAAGTGTTGCTGAGAAGCCTGAGGAATCTACTCGTCTGGGAAACTGCGTTCTTCTTCCAGGAAGGAAGAGGAAGGAGGAACTGTGGCTGACCTGCAGCCATGCACCGCTTAAGGACTACAGTGTCAAGGCTTCGGCCTTTAACCGCTGCACAGACAGCACAGAGCTGGTCACAGCACAGACTGTTGGTGACCAAAAGAGGCTTAAGGACGTTTCAGCCTGTGAGGCACCTCAAGACATCGGTGGCCTCTGAGCCCTTTCTTAATGGAACCAGCTCTAACTATGTGGAGGAGATGTACTATGCATGGCTGGAGAATCCCAAGAATGTGCACAAGGTACAGTGCTTTTCTGGTTGTTTTTGACACCTGAGTTTTATATTCTTGGAAACTGGAATGTGCCTTCAGGTGCAGGAACAGAGGATACAGGAACAGAGACAGAACAGGTTTGGTGCTGCTACACATTTCGACACTGAAGGGAAATTCAGTTATTTTCAACATACTTACGGGTCTAAATAACTAAAAGGTAAAACATTTTTGGAAATTGCTTCAGTAGTTTTCTTGAGCCAGCAGCTGCATAATTGGCTAAAATGCCTGCAATGTAACCTTGCAGGGCAAATTTGCACAAGTGCATCAACTAGATGAGCTTGTTTTTGCCACTGACAGGCTCATATTGTTAGTCAGAGTGTCAGGCAAAAATGCAGAAAGACAGACTTTTTAAAAATAAAGGTATGAGGCTTTTTTTAACCAGAAACAGTTTTGTATCGTTGCTCTCTTTACAGCCTCCAGACTCCGTTGGCTAAATTACTTTCCCATCTGCACTCGGCACTCCTGAAAATTTCTGGAAGATTTCAAGTAGTTTTTCCCTGAAATCATCCTATGTGGGTTGTTCAAACCTCCGCTTCACAGCAGGAGACTATCCCTGTTGGACGGGAGAGGTGGGTGAGGGGGATCTCGGGTGGCAAGATTAGTTTTTTTTTAATTTGGCTTGTCTGTTTAGCGCGTGCAGTTGTTTTAAACATGTACCCCTTGGAAGAGTGCATGAACTGAAAACACTGTTTGCAAAGTTGTTTAGAAGTGTGGTATCTAAGCTCGACATCTACTCTTCAGTTCCGTCTGTCCAACGTAATTCACCCACCAAATGAACCGTTGATTGGATTAACAGTTCTTGAGATATGTCTAAAATTCCTTAGTTTATAGTTAGACACCCAGTCCCATTCTCCATGTACAGTTTGTGTTCCTTTACTCTAAGTGCACTCTCACCTTCTTCCTGAAGGGCAGGAAAAGATGAACACCCGGACTCAGATTTGAACAGACACCTGTAGGGTAAAGGTAGAAACAGACCCTGTTTGTATAGTATATGTGTGTGTGTGTTTGTCTATGCATGTTTGAATAGTGGAGCAGCACAGTAGCAGACTGAAGAGTGACTGACGGACGGTTCAGCAGGAGGAATCCACTGTGAATGGCTTCCCTGCAAATAATCATACCTTTACAAAACAAGACACAGCACACTTTACATACAGTTAGAAAGCAAATAAGCAACAGTGGCTACATATCATTAAACATGACTCATAGCAAACACTAAAACCATAAAACGTTGGAAAGAAAGTCTAGATATGGGAGTTTAGAAAAGAAGACATTAGTGGCGTCACAGATTCCAAATCTCAGGGTACAATTAGATTACAGATCTTTTTATCAAGGATTGAATCGTGGGAGTTTTTCGGCCCCCCAAAAAAAGAAATTTACTGTAAAATTCAGAATAAAAGTTGCGCCGGTCTGTGAGAGACTGTCCATTCAGGGGGGTTTCAGAGAGAAAAAATGTTTTAACTGTCTTCCTTTGTGAACATTTCTACTGTGTTTAACAAAGTCTACCGACATCGCTTTGTGGAGATTGCACTCCTACTCGCTACAGTACAGTAGTCTGAGCCTACTACGGTGAAAGTCCTGAAGCGGAGATGAATTTTTAATTTTGTTATGTCGTGTTCAGCGTGTGATGGCACTGGGTGCACTCAAGGTAATGCCGGTGCATGCCTCAGTATTTTGGTAAAATACCAGTGTAAAACTGCCAACTTTCTTGATGACAACATAGGTAAGAAAGTGCGTCTTATACACCAGATTTTACGGTAATAAGTTATTCTAATACAACAACCCTCAATCAGTCCAGCACTGCACAAAACATGTGATGATGGTGGCTGTACTCTCGGTAATGATGGCATGTTTGTCAGCATTTTAAACTGGTGTATAGGACGCAGTGTCCTATAGTCAGAGAAACGCTGAATATTCAACCTTCAAGCATTCATACATAACTCTTCCAAATGGCAGGAAAACTTACGCAGAACATTAAACTTTGGCCATTACAAACAACCTCAGAATTACAAACGCAAAAACGTTCACGCAGAGTGTGAGAGGTAGCAGATTTTGTTTCTGTTATTAATGCCAGAATGACTCAGATGTGTGTTTTAAACACTGTTTATCTTCTGTGTGGCTTCTATCAGGGGGGCTTGTTTTCATTGTTCAGTCGTTATCGGTTTGAGTGTTATCATGCTGCCAACTGTTGATGTCTTTAAGTGTTGCATGTTTGTAGTAAAACTGTTGTCACACTGTACGTTTAAGCTGATATCCACCACAGAGGAGGCTTCCCTTTTACCTTTAATCTCTGAATCCTCTCTCAGGAGTAAGCCAATTACTTAGAGTTAGAAAGTGAGAAACGAGGTCAAACACGAGTGAACCAGAGTTTTATTTAGCCACACGAGTGACACGGTTCTAGTGCTGGCAGCGCTTCATTGTTGGTCGGTCCATCGTTTTCATCCAGATCGAAATAACTCAACAACTACTGGATGGATGACCATGAACTTAAACCTCACGCCATAGTCTGTAAGAAGCCACCGGGTCTACTTTTTCTACATGTAATTATTTTTTCAGTTCAGCAGGTGAGGGTTGTCACAATACCAGAATTTTAAACTTTGATACTCCACCATTATCAACCAAATATTGATATTTGTTTCAATACCACAAAAAAAGAAGTCCACGGCACTAGGGCTGGGTATTTCTAACAACCCTACGATATAGAGGCCACAATACATATCGTAATATACATTGATTTTGGATCATGACCGTGTCCGGGACAGAATTCACTACAACAGCTGTTCTTTATTGTTGAGAATAACAGCAGAGGCTACAACTTAAAACATTTCAATTCAAGTCCTCAGAGATCCTAGATTCATTGAAATAGTTCAGTCCCAGAGCTGTGGCTGTGGTGTTATTGTGAACTGCACCGTAGGTCAACTGGCCTTTAAAAACTGTCACCTCAGCTTTGCAGCCATATTGATTCTGTAACATCTGCATCAATACTTTTCCAATGTATTTGGAAGGAGCACATGATAATATTTTGCTGTATCGATTTTTTGAGTGCAGGGATTTTTTATGCCTTTTTTGAGAGATAGGACAGTGTATAGAGCATGCTGACCTGTTTAAATCAAAGAACATTTCACTTGGATTCACCTTGTATTACATAAGCTGCAGACATGTTGAAGTAGCCTTTACATTAGAATATAAAACAAATGATCTGATTTGTTGAAACATGTTGAATAACTCGTCTCCTTTTTTTCTTCCTGCAGTCCTGGGATATATTTTTCCGTAACGCTAACGCTGGAGCTCCTCCTGGTTCAGCCTATCAGAGCCCTCCTCCCGTCGGTGGGTCTTCTCAGGGACTAACCAGTATCCAGGCTCTGGTGGGGGCTCAGCCCAACGTGGAGAAACTGGTGGCGGATCATCTAGCTGTGCAGTCACTAATAAGAGCATACCAGGTAAAATACAGACACACCTGAGGTTTTTATTTGTAGAAGATGATGCTGTTTTCTGACAATTAGTGTGCTTCAGGATGAAATGACCTTAAACAATTGGCTTAAGGCGGCTGTGGCTCAGTTGGTAGAGTCGTTGCCTCTTAACCGGAAGGTCGAGGGTTCGATCCCCAGCTGAGCAACATGTCCAATGTGTCCTTGGGCAAGACACTTAACCCCGCATTGCTCCCGTTGCTTCGGTGGCGGTGTATGAATGGATTAGTGTTGTACTTACTCTCTGATGTACGTCGCTTTGGATAAAAGCGTCTGCTAAGTGAATTGTTGTAGAATTGTAGAAACAATCTTATCAGAGGGAACACATGACATTTATCTTCAGTCCTCTGGTATCAGAACGAGATAGCCTTCAGTGACTTGATAAGAAAGAACTGACGGTAGATGGTCTTTGTCCTTGCCTGATGGGGAAATTGTCTTTTAAGTCCAATCAAACAAATAGATCTTTTTTAGAAAAAGACTTTGAGCCTTTTGTTCAAAAGCTGGTCGTGTTTTGTTCAGAATCTTGGAGGTTATCATTAAGAAGTTAAAGAAACACTAGATCTGCTATTAAGTCATGTAGTATCTACTGGATACTAGTGTGGTAGTCAAGACGACAGGAACCAAGACCAAGACATACCAGAGTGCTCAGAGACCGAGACAAGACCAAGACAATAAATATCTCTGAAAAATCATCATATTTTTAGGTGTAGGGGGCGTGTCACACACTGAGACCATGACAGCAGATAGGTTGCAGCTGTTACCGAGGGATAAAAATCAAATTACAAATGAATTGAAGTTATTTGTTCTTTTAAAAAGAGGCGTTTTCCTTCTAATCACAGTAATGATGTGGAAAGATAGACAATCAGTGGTGATCTTGACCAGTCTCTATTTAAAATCCGGAGACCGCCCAGTCTGAGACCGAGACAAGACCGACTAAAAATGCTTCTGATTCCGAGACGAGACCTTCAAAAAGTGTTCTCGAGACCAACACTGATCTCACACAGTACTGCAACAATACTGGATACTACACGGCTTACCTTCATTTAATGAGAACAGAATGAAAGCATGATTTTTAACTTCTCTCTGCATGTAGAAAATATGACTCTGATTCATGTAACGGCTCACATAGTAAGCGTCTATGTAAACAAAGAAGTTGGAATCTCCGGTCAGAATGATTTTAACTCAGCTACACACAAACCCTGAGCTGCTGTGTCGGTGTGTGTGTGTGTGTGTGCAGGTACGAGGGCACCACATAGCAAAGCTGGACCCCCTGGACATCAGCTGCGTGGACTTTGACGACGCCCCGTGTGCCGTTGGTTTCCAGAACGTTGGTGAGAAAGTTAAATCCAGTTTTTTTTTTTACCCTCCTCTGGGTGATTTTTTAAAATCCTTTTTGTCCTTGATACTTGATCGCTTTGATTTCCGCCCTATCTGTCTTATCACTGGACCCATAAAGTTGTCCCATCTCCGCAAACTTTTATCCCTGCGTGACCTTTTATTCATTATTTATCTTTTCCATGTTACACCCATCACCTCCAACTTCTTAATCTTAAGTGATCCCCTTCAAACATTGTCCCTCTTCCTCTTTTGTTTACTCCCATTGACACACCTTTACTCCACTTAGTATTAGCAATGACAATATCGACATTGAAGGTGGGGTCTCCATGACTCTCTAGGTGTAGGGCTGCCAACCTGAAGCCCACACCTTCTCACATGATCACCTCCTGCACCACACGGGGTCAGGAGGAGACGTATCAGTAGAGAGGAGCATGCAATGCTTCCAATTTTGGATCTTCAAAATTCAAATACTGATCCCCTCAGGTCATCGATGTTGTAAAAATACAGTCAGGTGTTAATCCCCCGTCTCACATTAATGATTTAGTGACAGTGCAGAAAACAAGGTAACAAGTAGATTATAATTTGCACTGTTTTATATCATTGAAAGGAAGACGTGCAGTGTTTGAATCTGTTTTTTATGGTCATTTAATTAAGCGTACACATTTAATTTGTCTTTTTGGTATGTAAACAGACTGGTAATCATGTCAGTCTTCTACTGGGGCCTTTGTCCCAGTCACTCACAGTTGAAAAGTTTATAAAATTTCATCATCATATAGAGTGGTCTGTTTAGTTATTTAGACCAGAAAGTAAAGTGTGTGAGCGTGTGTTTGTTATGCATGCCTGCAGCAAACCGTCATTGTTCCTAATGAAAGGGTTCAGGCCTCCGAGTTTAAACGCAGGTGATTGTTATGAGCTGTTAAAGGACGCTTCTACAGTTTTACAGGTTATTGTTCAGTTTCACAGAGTTCTCCTTTGTTCCGGTGACGTTCAGGTTCACAGAGGTCGAACAAAATGTTGTCAGACTCTAAATCAAGAGAAAATGTGAAGTTTGTAACCTGCAGTGTGTGTGTGTTTGTGACTCTCCATGCCTCCAGAGTTTATCTATTTATAAGGACTGTCTGTGTGATCTGGCTCCCAGAGGAAGGACCAGAACATCGACCAGCTTTACTTGTATAGCGATTTGTAACAAATGTTATCTCAAGACACTTTACAAAAACAGCTTGCAAAACCTTACTCTTTGTTTGTACTATTTCCAAAGACCCAACATGAATCCACCATCAGCACAGCATGAAGCAACATTTAAAGATTAAGATAAAGAAGATAAAGATAAACTTCATTGATCCCCCATGGGGAAAATTTTTGCGTTACAACAGCTCAAGAAAACAGGAAACAGAAATATAATTATTAAAAATAACAAGAAGTTAAAAATCAAACATATTTACATCAGTTGAATAAAGAGAGAAACATTTTATTGAAATGAGTCATGAGGTGGTGATGTTGTTAAAGAGTCTGATTAAACAGTCTGACTGCAGATGGGATGAACGACCTGCTGTAGCGCTCTGTCTTGCAGGGTGGGTGTCTCAGTCTGCTGCTGAAGGAGCTGCTCAGGGCCCCCACAGTGGGGGGTGAGAGGGGTTGTCCATGATGGATGTCAGCTTCACTAATGTCCTCCTCTCACCCACCTCCTCTACAGAGTCCAGAGGACAGTCCAAGACAGAACTGGCCCTCCTGACCAGTCTGTTCAGTCTCTTCCTGTCTCTCTCTGTGCTCCCTCCTCCCCAGCAGACCACTGCATAGAAAAGTGCAGACGCAACAAAGTTATAGTGGCAACCAGTTAGCTTTATCACTATCAGCTTGAAACCTTTGATGATTTATTTTACAACAAATGCTGCATTCAGGTGCTCCTCGGATGGTCCCGAGTTAATAATAATAATAATAAATTAGATTTATATAGCGCTTTTTTCAATACTTAAAGATGCTTTCACTGGAAACAACATAAACAAAGCAAAAACTATGAGAACAATACAACAGATAAGTAATGTAAAGGGAAAAGGATGAGTTGGGATGTTGTATTTTCTGACTTCAGTGTGATCACACGTTTTCAGTTCTGAAAGTGTGAATGTTGTAACAACAACAACAAACAGGTTGGATGCTACGAAGAGGATGTGTGAAATGTCTCTTTTATATTTTTGCAACATGTTGATGTGCAACTAACCCAAAAGTATCTTAACATTAATAAAAACATCTTTTTGCCCCTGATGGGATGACGAATATGACGTCATGTCTCGATTGGCATACACTGTACTGGAGATTTTTTTTTTTTTACTACTGACCCGTTTGGATTTTATGAGCGGTACGTGTTATCCATAGTAAGGCGTGTAGCTGACCTGATTGACAGGTGGGCGCGGTGTAACGGTTTGTCAGGAGGTTTAAAACCCGCCTCAGCTCCAGCTCTCAGCCTGTCGTTAGGTTGACTGAAAGTTAGACTGAGACAGCATTTCCAGCATGGAGACCGCCATCGATGGGACTCCAGCGCCCCCTGCAGGAACAGACGGGTGACGTCACTCAGGCTTCATCCATTAATATTTACAGTCTGAGGTCAACACTAAAAGGCCCTCTGTGTGTTTTTTTTCTTCTTTTTGCAAAATGATATGCCTTTAAGTGCTGCAAGCAACAAACCGCTAATTCTTCTTTGGAGTCATTGTTTTGTTTTTAAAGGAGACTTGCAGCTTGTTGTACTTTTAATGGCTTCTACTGAAGCTCACAAGATTCTGCACATGGCTGTAGAGAACGCTGACTCAGTTTATTGACCTGCAGGGGTTGTGCTTCTTGGAAAGGCGGTGAATCTGTGTAGTGTGTGTTTTTGGCTCCTCCTGACCTTTGCTCAGCGTCCAGCGGGGTCAAACACGACTCATCCAGGCTTATCTGTGCCTGCTTCCTTAAAATGTCAGCGTGATTAGATCGCAGGCTGACTCTTTTTGATCGCTGCGTTGGAACGCTCTGGCTCTGCTTTGTGCCATCGAAAAAAACAAATTATGTGATTTTTAGGTGCAAGGAGGTTAAACAGAGGCGAGGGTGGAGGGAGGGTAGTCTAAAGATTATTTACACAACGCACAGAGAGAGAGAGCTGACTCTGCCGTATCGGATTGAAAACCTCCTGTCCTCAGCACAGCACAGCACAGCACAGCACAGCACAGCACCCACTTTGCTGACAGAGATGTACAGACAGACAGACATCCAACTTCCCCCTCCTCCCCTCTTCCCGTTGTCAGTTCCTTATCGTCTTATTTCTGTTTGGTGCAGCTAGGACGTCACTTGTGTTAGATAAACACAAGCTAACCATATAATGTCTCAGACTGCTCTTCAGAGCTCTGTAGACATCCCACCATTTAAGCAGCAAACAACCCATCAGTCCTGTCCTGTTTGCCTTCGGCTACGAGCACATTAACATCTTGTCACTGTGTTGTAGATATCATACTGTGCAGTTTATTATTTTAGTGTCTCTGTTGTAAGAAAGGACTGAAGCTTTAAAAAAAACATCAGATACTGAGTCATAACTTGAACCAAAGGAGAGAGAGAGAGCACTGTCTTAATTGCACAAATAGGAAACGTTGCCAGTGTGTTTGTGAAATTTAAACAGTCCTCAGGAGATTGCTTCCTATTTTATGTACGGTAATTAAAAATCTGAAAATACCCGATATTGTGCGTCTAGAAATCTATTTCTGTTTCTGTGGTATTGAATCAAGTGTTGATATTGTTTGAGTTTTAATAGTATCACATCTTATTTTCAGAGTCTGGCATTATTAAATAGAATAACCTTAATTTGCAATGATGTAATGCTATTAGGGCTGCATGGTGGTGTAGTGGTTAGCGCGGTTACCTCACAGCGGGGAGGTTCCTGGTTTGAATCCCCGTCTGACAGGAGCCTCTCTGTGTGGAGTCTGCATGTTCTCACCGTGCATGTGTGGGTTCCTCCCACAGTCCAAAGACATGCTCGTTAGGTTCATTAGTGACTCTAAATCGCCCATAGGTGTTAATGTGTTTTTTGTCTCTTTATGTCAGCCCTGTGATTGGCTGGTGAACAGTCCAGGGTGTAGCCCCGCCTCTCGCCCAATGGAAAGTAAACTGCAGGACAGAAACAGATTAAATAAAAGAGTAAACACACATAAAATCATTAAGGTAGAGCACAAAACAAAGACTTCCATGTGAAATACTACTGTCAGGTTTTAAGGGTATTCGTTCAGCGCCTCGGGGGTCTTTGTGGAGCAATCTAAACCATTCGGAGATTGTAGGAGAGCCTCGGCCTCCTGAGGGACCAAAAGATAAAATTGGAAACAATTAGACTTCTTGAAGGGGAACATGACCGATTTAATACTTGAAGGTCGTTTTGCTTGTAATGGGGAGGGTCTTCTCTGCCTGCGAAACTAATTCTGACGGAGCTGATGATGTCATAGTGATGTCATCAGGGTCACCTCGGTTTGAGCTCATTGTTGGGTCCAGCTACTTTTCATTTTCATTTAATTTAATTTAATTTAAATTTTATTTCTAACATTTTAAAAATAAAATAAAAGTAAACATTACAAACAAAGCAAACAACAATCAAAGCATACTTTCTGTAGTGACTTCAGTCGGAGAATTTGGGCTTCTAATTCAGTGGTTCCCAAACTTTGTCTGCATGGCCCCCCGTTGGCAGATGATATCCCCCAACTCCGGACTCAGCTACAGTCCTGAGTCCTCTCTCGGGACGTTATGCAAGATTAGACAGCTTCAGCATTTCATGGAGTTAAAACGATAAAGATTAAATAAAGCAGCAGGAATAGTATACTGCAGGAAATCTTGCATTGGGTTGTGTTTCCTTTTGTAATCATAGTAATGGTTAAATGTCAGCCTCGTTGTATTTCCCCGTCTCGTCTCTCATCCTCACATTGACCTGATTTAGATGACTGCGCTCGCGTGCTGAGCTTCTTCTTCCTAATGTCCGTGTCTTTTCTGACAGGTGTCTACGGGCTGGCCGAGTCCGACTTGGACAAAGTTTTCCGGCTTCCCACCAAAACCTACATTGGAGGCAATGAGAGCGCTCTGCCTCTCAGGGAGATTATACGCCGCCTGGAGGTAAAGTGCTGAGTGCAGCTTGTAGATTTAACATCAGTCGATACCTGAATTAGACATTCAAACACCTTCAGCTGTCCCTCTGTCTCGTAGACGGCTTACTGTCAGCACATCGGGGTGGAGTTTATGTTCATCAACGACCTGGAGCAGTGTCAGTGGATCAGGCAGAAGTTTGAGACTCCAGGAATCATGCAGTTCAGTCTGGAGGAGAAGAGGACACTGCTGGCCCGGATGATCCGATCCACAAGGTCTGTTTTTTTGACATTCCTCCGCACACCTCAGTGAATAAAGGGAGAAGCATGCAGAGCAGGTGGGGTTGGAGGGCGGGGGTGGGGGGGTGTTAGGCCTCGTCCACATGTAGGTTGGTATTTTTGGAAACACAGCTTTTTCTGTTTTGGCCTTCTGTACACAAACTGCTTTTAGGTCACTGAAAACGCTTCTTCAGTAAAACTCCTTCCAGGGTGAACATCTTCAGAAACTCAGTTTAAGGTGTTTCTGTGTAGACGTTAAAACAGAGTCAGGCTTGTAACTTCATGCTTTACGCCGGTTTCTCCTCCGTTTGACGCCATTGTGCGACGTTGACACTTTGGTTGACATGAGATTAGTTCGATGGCAGACGTAACAAAACTAGTGCTGGTGCTAACGTTGCTAACTGGACTTTTTACATGCTCACACATATACACACAGCTACTCTCCCACTATGTGGACGAGCAGAGACGCCTGATTGGGCTGAGTGCTCATGACAGCCGTGCGTTTAGCATTTTTATGTGGATGAAGATTTTTTTAAATGGAGGAGGAAACCCTCTGTTTTCAAAAAATACCCGCCTACGTGTGGACTAGGTCTCAGATGCTCTGACGTGAAATGTCCAACAGCAGCTCCTCCACCCGTTCACAGGTTCGAGGAGTTTCTGCAGAGGAAGTGGTCGTCAGAGAAACGATTCGGCCTGGAGGGCTGCGAGTCGCTCATCCCGGCCCTGAAGACGATCATCGACAAGTCGAGTCAGAGCGGAGTGGAGAGTGTGATTATGGGCATGCCTCACAGGTAAACGGCGTTACAACATTGTTTACAGTACTTCAGTCACCTTAATTGAATTCAATGAATTGTTTCTGGCTCTGCAAAGTAAATGTTTGGAGGATCCAATCAAAAAGAGACAGCCTTGACGTGCCAATATGACACGTTGCAATGTTACAGGTCACGGCCTCTTCGGTGTCATAATGGCTCAGAAAAAATGGCTGTTGAAATGTTTTTCTATGACATACGTCAAAAAGCAATTTCTCAGAAACCCCAGGAGGGAAGAGAATATTTTAAATTCCCCAGTTTGTGGACTTTATTTACAGAACATCAAGGCAAAATATTTCTTGTTGTGGTTTGAAGCTGTGATGTCTTGTAGTCAGGACCTTCCTGATTATCTGTCTGCAGGGGGAGGCTGAACGTCCTCGCTAACGTGATCCGGAAGGAGCTGGAACAAATCTTTTGCCAGTTTGACTCCAAACTGGAGGCTGCAGACGAGGTTTGAACATAAGCTGCTAACATGGAGATCAATGTTTGTTGCAATCGCTGGTTCTAAAGCTTCGGACATGCTCTACAAATTAATCTGTGAATAACGATTTGATTTATCATTAAAACCAGAAAGGCCAAGAAAGAGGGAAACATTTCTAGAGAAAACTCAGAGAAGGAAATTCAAGGAGCTACAGTAGATTTAACTCTGACCCCTAGTGTTTAAAACGGGTACTGCAGAGAGCTGTCTCCCCCCCCCCCCTCCTCTCTAGAGTCCATGCTCACACAGGTCACCATGTGGTGGGCTCTGAAGCTTCAGTGTTTATCCAGCTCTGCATGGGTCTGTAAACCTTTCTGTGTTCTAACCTCTCTCCATTTTTCAAAAGCATCTCCAATATTGATCCTAGTTTGAGCACGTTTCTGCTCGTGGAGCTTATTAGAAACATGCAGAGGCTTTTTAGGTCGGGTACAATCACTTCTATCTGAACCACTTCTCTTGCCCGCTTCCATCGTTGCAACACCTGTTGACCTGATAACTGCTCTCATATCTGACAAACCGAGGGGCGTCCAAAACGGCCGTGTGGGGGCGTGTCTTAAAAGCGCCTACCTTCTCTGGTCCAAACAAATCCAGAGCATTCAGGAGCAGAATCTAAAGTTAGAAGGAGGACATACTGGCTGCTGCATTGTTGTTAGAGAAGCCAGCACTTCAACATGTTTCCTTAATGATCACATAGTAAGATACCTTTATCATTTAATATTCATAAGCAGGCAACTGGGATGATCTGTGGACATGTGAGAAACACTATTCTGCCTGTCAAAAGTTATTGTATTATTAAATCGACTATTAAACCTGATTTTACTCAGATTTTTCCCAACTTGTGTCTTGGAGAATACCAATCACTCGCCAAAGGTAACGCCTTTTGAAGATATGCTCCACATTTTTGCGGTTTCTTTCAGGTGGATTTTATCTTTGTCTACCAGTTTCCGCTTTTCCAGTCTTGATGCTAAGCTAAGCTAACAGAGAGGTTGAAGAAAGGTCAACACCAAACAGTTAAAAACATTTACTACTTCCTGACGTTCTGCTCTCAGGGTTCTGGTGACGTCAAGTATCACCTGGGGATGTTTCACAAGAGGATGAACCGAGTCAGCGACCGGCAGATCACGCTGTCACTCATGGCGAACCCGTCTCACCTGGAGGCGGTGGACCCGGTGGTTCAGGGGAAGACCAAAGCGGAGCAGTTTTACTGTGGAGACACGGAGGGCAAGAGGGTACGCCGAGTCAGCTCGTTTTGTAAACACACTGAGTTAAAAAAAAAAAAGAAGCTGCTCTGCTTGACACATGTTTGTAACCTGATGAATGTTTTGCAGGTGATGTCTATTCTGATTCACGGTGACGCTGCGTTTGCAGGACAGGGTATCGTGTACGAGACGTTTCACCTGTCTGACCTGCCGTCATACACCACACACGGCACCGTACACGTAGTGGTCAACAACCAGGTACACGAGAAGGCTCTGACTCAGAGTTAGCACATTTTGTACTTCTTTCTATTCTTCTATTTCTTTGTTTTTATATTCTATTTAATAATTGATGCAATGTCTGAATCCCCCCTCCTCCCTCGGATAAATCTAATCTTTCTGTTTCATAATTGCACCTCTGCAACATCGTGAGACTCACAGCTGACAGTTAAAAGGATATACATTTGATGCAGCACAAGCCGAGCTGTGCTCTCCTCTCCATTGTGAGAAATAAAAAGTGACTCAATCCGATCGTCCACACAGATCGGCTTCACCACAGACCCCAGGATGGCGCGTTCATCTCCGTATCCCACAGACGTCGCTCGAGTCGTCAACGCTCCCATCTTTCACGTCAACGCAGACGACCCCGAGGCTGTGATGTACGTGTGTAATGTGGCTGCCGAGTGGAGGAACACTTTCCATAAAGACGTGGTCGTGGATCTGGTAAGTACTTTTATATTACTCTTATTATAGAGGCCGATGTTTCCTCATCTGGATTTAAAGTTTAAAATGAATGAAGAGAAAAAAAACACGAGGTCATGTTGGATTGGTTGGCGTTTCCAGAGCAGAGGTTTCTTGTGATGCTTTGGTGGAGGAGCAGTTCTGTAACATTGACCTCCTCTCATCCAGGTGTGTTACAGACGCAACGGCCACAATGAGATGGACGAGCCGATGTTCACTCAGCCGCTGATGTACAAACAGATCAAGAAGCAGAAAGGAGTGCTGAAGATGTACGTAGAGAAACTCATCGCTGAGGGAGTCGTCACAACACAAGCGTATGAGGTAAACAAACTTCTGCTGTATACGCTGTTTAACAAATAGATTAAGCTTCCTTACACCTCACAGCTGGAGACCATCCCAGTCGGATGGCGGGGGGGGTCTCCAGAGGCAAGATATAAGACGCTATAAAGAGAATATTTGTCTTTGTATCAATGCTGCGTGTAGTGTAACAGAATCTCAATGTGAACTAAAGAGAGGAGAAGAACATCCTGGAGAACAGGAAACATGCAGCAGCAGGTTGATTAGAGCACGGAGATGGTAGAGGTGGCGTGCAGACAGTCTATGGTCGTGCAGCGATCACAGGGAATAAAGGTCACCACCCCCTCCCACTGGCCCCTCCCACTGGCTCCAGGTGAATTCTCCTGATTATATCCTGCTGAGTTCTCACATCAGATCACTCTGACTTTCTGCAGACTAAATACGAGGAGGCTGGAGGAGAAACATCCAGATGTTTGAGTGATCACATGACGCTCAGAGTGATCACATGACGCTCAACCTGAAAATTTCAGGACATTTTAATGAGTTTTGTGCAGGTGTGAATGCACTAATATAAATGGAGAGTTGAGGAGGCGACACCGGCTAAATTGCACAAATACAAAATGTTGCCTATTTATTAAATTTAGACAGTTTGCAGAAGTTTGCTTGAATTATTTTGTAAATAAAACATGACATTCTGTAATTTTGGGTGCTTAGAAGTTCAATTTTTTTGCAGGTTTTGATATCGTTTGAATTTTACAAGTACATAAAAGTTTAGTCGTGACAACCCTACACTAAGCGAAACATTCCCATCAGTGTCAGCTTTACTTTTGGGCAAATGTGCAATTTCTTAGCATGCAAAACTCAGTCTTCAATGTCCGTAATTATCAGCGAATTAGTATGTGAACATGTTAGCACCCTGATGTTAGCATTTAGCAGCCCTGTGTGTGCAGCCTCACAGAGCCGTGAGACTCTTCTTATTTAGATACTTAACTCGTGTCAATCTTCTCTGATTCAGGAGGAAGTGGCGAGGTACGATAAAATCTGTGAAGATGCTTTCAATCGCTCCAAAGACGAGAAAATCCTGCACATCAAACACTGGCTGGACTCACCGTGGCCCGGTACGAGCCTTGTTTTTACACCATTAAATGAATCCTGTTTATTCATCGCAGTACTTCTTGTTGTTGTTTCTTTCATGCATTTTGAGATCGTGTCGTGTTTGTGTGTATTTCTGCAGAGTTTTTCACGCTGGACGGACAGCCCAAAACCATGACCTGCCCTCCCACCGGCATCAGTGAAGAAGAGCTCGGCCACATCGGAAACATCGCTGCGTCGGTCCCCGTGGAGGACTTCACCATACATGGAGGTGCTCACTTAATAACCTGTTTCTATAAATAACCTCTGGACATCTCATTACAGTCTGCGTTTGTCCTGCATGTCTGTGTTTTTAGGTTTGAGCCGCATCCTAAAGGGACGCACTAACATGGTGAATCAGAGAGTGTGTGATTGGGCTCTGGGTGAATATATGGCCTTTGGTTCTCTGCTCAAAGAAGGGATCCACGTTCGTCTCAGTGGACAGGACGTGGAGAGAGGAACATTCAGGTAATTAAAGGACTAAATATTTACATTCCTTTTTTTAGTACTGATGTTTGTGTTAGAGCCCAAATTAGTGTTTTAATTGTTTTGTATTTAATTACTGCCTGAGAGATAAATCTGTGTTATGATTTACCTGCATGTAATACCAACATACACCACCGTGTGGAGCCTTGGCTTTGTGTGCATAAAGCCAAGGCAGTGGTGTTACTGAACGCAAACACTTTTTGACCGTGTCTGAGTGTTAAAGGTAATTTGTGTTGTTGTGGTTTGGGCAGCTGTGGATTAGTGGATGATGGGTTCTCAACCCGAGTGTAACGGGTTTGATCCCCAGCTCCTGCAGCCACATGTCCAATGTGTCCTTGGGCAAGACAGTAAACTCCAAGTTGCTCCCTCTGCTTGGTCAGCAAGCCCGAATACGATTTCTCTCCCCCACTGGTCTGCGTCCACTTTAGTAACATCATTCAGTGTCTGAGTACACTTGCATATATACACAGTCCGATACAGCAGGGGGCGGTATGAACATAGTTGGTTTGCAATTCCACCAAACAGCAGACAGAAGAAGAAGCAACCATGGCAACCACTCGCGGGCTGATGTCCATCCTGCTAACTGTGGATGTTTTTGTCATTTCTAAGACGCCAACATTGACCCTCTTTCTACTTCCTACATCTATCGTGCAGCTCAGTGCTGCGCTGATCCAACATTTTTTTTTTGAGGGAACAGGCCGTTTAGAATGACGTCATATAGCACTCCTCTTCCTTGTTTGAGCTCAGTGGCGTTCACATCTCTAGAGTACACATGAATCGTGCCCCAGATGACCTTTTCAAGCAGGCTCATACACGGTACCTGAGTACGGTATGTTTGTGTTCACACTCAGAAAATGAACCAGACTTTGAGGTCAGGCGTACTCGGATCCGGGCCCTAATGTGAAACCATCCTTATAGTGTTCCCACTCAAAAGGAATCTCTTTCACAACCATCTTCAAACAGTTTTTAAAATCCTTTCCAATGATTTTCCTCTCAGCCATCGTCACCATGTCCTCCACGACCAAAACGTTGACAAGAGGATCTGCATCCCGATGAACTACGTCTCCCCCGATCAGGCTCCTTACACCGTCTGCAACAGCTCTCTGTCCGAGTACGGAGTTCTGGGTGAGTAACATTCACACACACACACTCTTTCTGGAAATACTTCTGTTCAACAGTTACCAACAAGGCGGTCCATTCTGTGTGCAGGTTTTGAGTTAGGCTATGCCATGTCCAGTCCCAACGCTCTGGTTCTGTGGGAGGCCCAGTTCGGCGACTTTAACAACACGGCTCAGTGTATCATCGACCAGTTCATCAGCCCGGGTCAGGCCAAGTGGGTCCGACAGAACGGCATCGTGCTGCTGCTTCCTCACGGCATGGAGGGAATGGTGAGAGAAGTCATCTTTATTATTTCACCATGCTGTGAAACCAAACGCTGTGATCTGTGCTGATCCAGATTATCACAAGAGCTCTGTTTGAAAAATAGATTTTTTGATTTTGCATTTTCTCCCTCAGGGTCCGGAGCACTCGTCGGCCCGCCCTGAAAGGTTTCTACAGATGTGCAACGATGACCCCGACGTGTTCCCTGTGAGTTCATGTCAGACAGGACAGAGAGACAGTTTTTAGATATATTCATCAGAGCTGGTCACATGTCTCCTGTATCTGTGACCCGCCACCCCAACGCGACCTCCCACCACTCAAAGAGAAAAGCACAAATAATGTGTTTATGGAATCTACCTAAAATGTGCACTCATTTTATTTCAGCAGAGCAAAAACGTCTTTCACGTGTTTCACGGTCCTGTTCAGCCCGCTGAGAAATGCATCTCCAGAATGTCAATACAGGGCGCCAGTAGCCTGGTGGTTAGTCCGCATGACACAATCGGAGGCTGCGGCCGTCCAGGCGGGCGGTTTGGGTTTGAATCGGGCCTGTGCTCCTTTTCCGCATTTCATTCTTCACTCTCTCTCTCCAGCTTCTGACTCTATCGTCTGAAACCAGACTTGTGATTGGGTCGGCAGCCTACATCCAGCGTGTAAATTTCACTTGACTCCGCCCCTTGTTGAAGTCGTTTTCAGACACAGACCGAGCGCTCTGATGTTCAACTACAAGCTAAAACCAAAAGGCACGTCCGTCATACAAAGAGAAACAGCTGCGTTACCGAGCTGTGGACTATAACCTCTGTACAAGGTGCACTATCTGGCCAGGTGGTGTGTTGCATGCTAAGTTAGTGCGGTTCATTTGAGCTGTCAATCAAACCCTGGTGTGGACCAATCAATCGTAAAGAGACCCTCCGAAGCTGGGTCTCGGCCCACTTCTATTGGGTGGATGAGCAGGTCCTGGATCAGGAGGCTGAACTGTCTTGATAAACGCCTTCAGCGATTATCCTCACATACTTTGGTTCGCTTGTAAATGTCCCCGTGTGAACACAGACTATACTTGAGGTAATTATGTAACATATTGGTCCATGTTTCAGACCAGAGCAAATGAAGATATCGGCCTCATCCTTCTTTACTGTATCCATAACAACGATACTCAAAAAGACTGCAGAAGTCAGATTTAAATAAGTTATCAGAATGTAAATGTTTGATGTTTTCATTTGAGCTCGGCCTCTGATTTTTATTCCTTGGTCTTTCATCAGAAACTGTCGGAGGACTTTGTGGTGCGTCAGCTGTACGACTGCAACTGGATCGTCGTCAACTGCTCGACTCCTGCAAACTTTTTCCACGTCCTCCGCAGACAGATCCTGCAGCCCTTCAGGAAGCCTGTGAGTGAGAGACGCCAAGAAACCTGAAAAGTAAACAAACAGTGAAGATGTTCTGACTGAACTCTCTCTCTGTCTTCATCTCCAGCTGATAGTTTTCACTCCCAAGTCACTGCTGCGTCATCCCGAGGCCAAGTCCAGCTTCGATGAGATGCTGCCAGGTGAGCGCTCACATGATAAACGAACGGCCTTCAGATGCTTTAATGATGTTTAACCGAGCAAAGATTTACATTTGTTCTTTCTGAAATATAGACGGAATCTCTTTTTGTTTGTCGTCCTGCAGGCACGAGCTTCAAGCGTGTAATCCCCGACGACGGACCTGCAGCTTCAAATCCGGAGAAGGTGAAGAGGGTCGTTTTCTGCACCGGGAAGATCTTCTATGAACTGACCCGAGAACGCAAAAACAGAGGCATGGACGACTCTGTAGCTGTCGTCCGCATAGAGCAGGTAACGTTAACTCAGGTGCTGCAGATGAAGGGAAGATGAACTCAACCTGAGATACATATCATCTATTTTTATTTAATTTGTCAAACAAGTCTGATCTCGTTTCTGTGCATGAGACCAGGTAAATGTTTTAATGAGTCACTGAGTTCAGATCTCAGTAACTTGTAACTGAATCTGTGTGTTTTTCAAGCTGCATTTCTCCCTGCAGGGTTCTGCTAACTGCTGCTAAAACACCATTTCCTGATGTGACTCTTTCACAATAAAAGCGCTCCAACATAACAAAAACAGGGGACTTTTGTTGTGAAGTATTTGTTGGAAAAAGAAATGTGATCCATTCGATCCGTTTATCTAAAATGGAATGATCTCTTTCAGCTGTCACCGTTCCCGTTTGATCTGGTGAAATCTGAAGCCGATCTTTATCCAAACGCCGATCTGGTCTGGTGTCAGGAGGAGCACAAGAACCAGGGTTACTACGACTACGTCAAGCCCCGAATCCGTACCACCATCAACCGCAGACGCCCCGTCTGGTGAGTCTTCAGTTGACTCTCCTGCCTCTTCCTCTCTCGTGTCCTTCGTCTCTGATTGTTTTGTTTTTTTTACTCTGTAGGTATGCTGGTCGGGAGCCCGCGGCAGCTCCGGCTACGGGAAACAAACAAACTCACCTGAGCGAGCTGCAGCGTTTACTGGACACGGCGTTCGATCTGGAAGCTTTCTCAGGAAAAGTTTGAAAAACATCTTTCTCTATCCTCCAACACACACACACACACACACACACACACACACACACACACACACACACACACACACACACACACACACACACACATCCAACCTGCAGATGTTTTTACATTTTTTTTATCCACATATCAGATTGTTCTCAGGCAATCAAACTAAATGCACAATGACTTACTGACCGCTGACACTGTTACCACGGAAACCTCGTGTTCACAGCGATGGACACTCTGTTTTAGAAGAAAATAAATGAACCTGCTTGAATTTTTGGATTTATGCAAAATTTTGATTTTAAAGACAAAGAGTGTTAGCTTGTTGTTTTTTTCTTGATTTTATGTGAATTTTAGTGTCGACCTGCTGCGCTCTGCACAACCTCCTGAATCATGTACACGATCACCTGCTGGACGAATATCTGTCTTAATTCATTGATCTTTTGCTTTAAATATTTTGTTGGGCAAAGAAAGTACATGTTGAAAGGAATACTCAACGCATTAAAAGGAAGTTACATTTTTTTTTAACAACAAAGCTTGATCAAGTTCTTACCGAGATCTGAAGATTCGTGCAACTTAGACCAGAAGAAACTTTCCATTCACATAGAAATATGGAAACAAGGGAAAACAATTTGCCCGGCTTTCATGAGGGGTTAACCACGGCGTGAGGTCTTCATGCCCAGCCTTTCTTTGAGTAAGCTGCTCGACAAAGCCTGAAGCTCCAATTAAAGATGTGTTGTCCGTTCATTGTGCACAAACAACAAAGTTTTCAAGATGACATATCCTCCTCTTCAACCAGTTTAAATAAGTCTCAGAGCTTTTTTCAAAAGCCTTAAAAGATGATAGATAGATTGATCCCGAGGGAAATTCAAAATGCATCTACCTTCTCTGGTCCAAACAAATCCAGATCATTCAGGAGCAGAATCTAAAGTTAGAAGGAGGACATACTGGCTGCTGCATTGTTGTCAGAGAAGCCAGCACTTCAACATGTTTCCTTAATGATCAGATAGTAAGATACCTTTATCATTTCAGTCTCTACGGGCAGCTGTGGCTCAGTGGTAGAGTCGGTCGTGACTCTATGAAGACCAGGTGTTGTTTATCTCAATTTTAATCATCTCATATGTCTGCATTTGAAGTTCACACACCCCTCCATCCTTCAGTCCATATTCTAATTTACCTCCTCCTCCTCGTCTGTTTTCTCACCGTCCTGCCTCCTCGCTGTCATCGACTCCGTTTGTGCCAAATCAAACAGATTACTTGAAATAAAAGTTTGACTTCAATAACTAAGAATCACGCCTGCGATGACGGATTATACGTGATGTGAGATCTGAAGGATGTATTTATTTTCTTAAATTGTTGAATGTTTGTTTGATGAAAATAAAGACGATGGTGCTTTAACAGTTTGTGTTTAATCATCTGCATCGTCTCGTTTCATTTGCAAAGGTAGTCTGATAATTCGTTAGTGTATTAAAAAAGCAGGGAATGCTCTAAATCATTAACAACAACAACAACAAAAGGTTATTCTTCCACCTTTACAACCAGGTCTTAGTTCTTGGTTTTTGTGTTTCCAGGTCCTGGGATTTATTTAAGTCGAACATGAAATAAAGATAAAAAAGAAAAAAATTAAAAAGGACAACATTTATAAAACACTTCGAAATTAAATTCTTGATTTTTGTTTAGAACATTTCTGTTAGATTTGACGTGATGGCGTCCTCACAGCTGGCTCCGGGATGGTTTCAGGATGTTTCTGATGAAGGCAAAGAGATCCAGTTGAGCTCTGCCGGACGCCTGAAGAGCCTCACAGAAATCCGCCAGAACGCCGTACAGCATCCCTGTGAAGAGAAATTCAAAATGTAGAAAAAACATTAAATGCAGAATGTGCGACTTTTTGATCCAGCAGATGTCGCCCTTGAGCTCCAGCATGAAACCAAAACAGCGGAGAGAATCACTCCCATGATTCCCCACCAGCCTCGACGTCGTCTTCTTGTTTTTGTTTTGATTGAGCCCCCTGGTGGTGGACTTTGTAAAACTCTCACCGACTGTGGTTTCCTCTTTGACCAGCAGGTTGTGAATCTGAGTCAGGTCTCGCTTCAGTTTGTTGTCATGAAAGGTGAAGAAGGCCAGCCCCCTCCTCGCCCTCGCCGCCGCCATCAGCTGGATCACAGCTGGACGATAAGGGAGACCGAAAGCTCAACATCAGTTCTGCAGAATCGATGGACTAACGATTCATTGATGATTGATAAGAACATTACAAAGGATCGAGGTACCTTTGAGTTGGGGGTCTCCATTGAAAGCTCCACAGCCCCACTTGCCCGTGGCGATGTCCGGCTCGTTCGGTCCGTCGCCTCTAAATCCGCAGTATGCCTTCAGGGAGCAGACGGAAAACATGTAAAAAGGAAAACCACAGATGTTAAAACATTCGACTCCTGTAAGCGGACATTTGTGTTCACATGTCTTTAGAAGGAGCCACAAGCTTTGAGGTGAGAGAGACACGAGTCAGACGGTATCGAGACACGGACTAACAAAGTGTTGTGTTCTGATCTTTTTATGTTTTTTATCTTTACTCAATTGTCAATAAGTGATTTGATCTGTTTAAGACTGACTCAAAGATCCCAAATATACCCATAATCAGCTGCCTGGGACGGACTTCTTTTTTTGTTACCATGGTAATAGAGCTCAAAAACAGAGACCTCAGAAGTAAATTTCCCCGTTTAAATCCTCCATTGACATTTCACCAAAAATCCTTTGGTGCCTGTTACCATGACAACCAGCTACCCAAAAACTCATGACTGTAAAAAAAAAAAAAAATTCAATCGGCGCCAAAACGTCATTAAAAAACTGAGATATAGGCGAAAGGTACAAGACTGTATACGGAGTCCAAGAACTACAAATCCCACAATCCATTGCAAATGAAACCTCTTCTTAAATGTAACTTTGATCGTCGTTATCGTGTTTATACTGCTCATACAGGTGTTGAACTACGTTGTAGTTTGTGTTGAATATATATAAACTACATTCACTGCAGCATCACAAGATCATTAGTACATTTACTGTTAGCTAGCTAACTAGCTAGCCTGCTAGCGAATCTATGCATTCACATACGGCGCGAGAGGGGCGGGAAACATTGCCATGGCAACAGCAAGCTCCACCAATCAGAGACATCGCTGTGACACGCTAGAATCGTGGGTAATGTGGTTCTCTGCCCCGGTATCGTGAATAAATCGTGTTCTTAAAACGAGGTTGATATCAGACAAACTCGTTTCTTCTGGAGCACAAACCATCGTTCTACACTCAGGTAGGTCGTGGTCAGTCTACCTGAGATGGTTATGACATCACGGCTAATAACCAAATAAATGTTGAGCCGTTTAGAAACAGGAAACAATGTTTTTTTTGCTTGTATCATACTGAAGTGACAGAGCATCTGAAGCTGATATTTTAATTTGAACTAAAATCTGATGTCACAATGATTACAGCGATTTAAAACCATCAAATCTAAGAACGCCACATTGCCGACGCACCTTGTTGAGTTCTCGTGTGACTTTACCCATGGTGTACTGATCACGTCCTTGTCTGAAGTGAAGCGCGTCGATGGCTAAAATCTGTCTCTGCAGACGCTGCCACTCGTCTCTGCAAAACATCAAAAAAACTTCATGCAAGGGAACCGAATTCATTCGGATGAAATGAAATGAACAAGAGGTCATACTGCACCTTTTGAGGTTGTCTTCGTGAGGCCCCGCCCACTCAAACGTGTCACTAAAACCAGAGGAACGGCTGAACTGCTGAGAGCCTGAAACAGAAACGTCAGTCCAAATAAACTCGGCGGTTAGTGCTCATGGTGACGGAGGAATACGTCCCCCTCTGAGATAAAAATCATGATTTCATTTCTGTCGATTAGCGGTTCATTACGCGCCGACCTGTAACGATGAGACACTCGTTGTCTGCGAGTTTCTCCGTGAAGAGTCGGGACACGATCAGCTCCGGATTCATCAGGAACAAAATCTCCTCCTGAACCAAACCGGATCCCAGGACGCCTCCACCGATCCAGCTTGAGGCGAAATCCACCTGAACATAGAAGAAAGATTCACGTTTGGTTTTTATTCTGGAGGAAATCACAAGGACGTCAAGATGTTTCTTTGGGTTTGTTCTCACCTGAAGCATACCTGTCCCTTCAGTCTCGATGCTGCCTTCTGACGTGACGTGGAGTTTGGGCATCGTCTCCTTACAGCTACGATAAAAACATGACGACAGACGAGTTACAGCGAGTTACAGCTACAATAAAAACACACAGCGACAGACGAGTAAGAGCGAGTTACAGCTACGATAAAAACACGACGACAGACGAGTAAGAGCGAGTTACAGCTACGATAAAAACACGACGACAGACGAGTTACAGCGAGTTACGGCAACGATAAAAACACACGACGAGACGAGTTATAGCGAGTTACAGCTACGATAAAAACACACGACAGACGAGTTGGAGCGAGTTACAGCTACGATAAAAACACATGACGACAGACGAGTTATAGCGAGTTACAGCTACGATAAAAACATGACGACAGACGAGTTACAGCGAGTTACAGCTACGATAAAAACACATGACAACAGACGAGTTAGAGCGAGTTACAGCTACGATAAAAACACGACGACAGACGAGTAAGAGCGAGTTACAGCTACGATAAAAACACAACGACAAACGAGTAAGAGTGAGTTACAGCTACGATAAAAACACGACGACAGACGAGTTACAGCGAGTTACAGCTACGATAAAAACACATGACAACAGACGAGTTACAGCTAGTTACAGCTACGATAAAAACATGACGACAGACGAGTTACAGCGAGTTACAGCTACGATAAAAACACATGACAACAGACGAGTTAGAGCGAGTTACAGCTACGATAAAAACACATGACAACAGACGAGTTACAGCGAGTTACAGCTACGATAAAAACATGACGACAGACGAGTAAGAGCGGGTTACAGCTACGATAAAAACACATGACAACAGACGAGTTAGAGCGAGTTACAGCTACGAAAAAAACACATGACAACAGACGAGTTACAGCGAGTTACAGCTACGATAAAAACACATGACAACAGACGAGTTACAGCTAGTTACAGCTACGATAAAAACATGACGACAGACGAGTTACAGCGAGTTACAGCTACGATAAAAACACATGACAACAGACGAGTTAGAGCGAGTTACAGCTACGATAAAAACACATGACAACAGACGAGTTAGAGCGAGTTACAGCTACGATAAAAACACATGACAAACAGACGAGTAAGAGCGAGTTACAGCTACGATAAAAACATGACGACAGACGAGTAAGAGCGGGTTACAGCTACGATAAAAACACAACGACAAACGAGTTAGAGCGAGTTACAGCTACAATAAAAACAAAAGACGACAGACGAGTTAGAGCGAGTTACAGCTACGATAAAAAAACACGACGACAGACGAGTAAGAGCGAGTTACAGCTACGATTAAAACACACGACGACAGACGAGTTAAAGCTAGTTACAGCTACGATAAAACACGTTGACAGATGAATTATAGCGAGTTACAGCTACAATAAAAACACACGACGACAGACGAGTAAGAGCGAGTTACAGCTACGATAAAAACACGACGACAGACGAGTAAGAGCGAGTTACAGCTACGATAAAAACACACGACGACAGACGAGTTAGAGCGAGTTACAGCTACGATTAAAACACACGACGACAGACGAGTTAAAGCGAGTTACAGCTACGATTAAAACAAAAGACGACAGACGAGTTAGAGCGAGTTACAGCTACGATAAAAACACACGACGACAGACGAGTTAGAGCGAGTTACAGCTGCGATAAAAACATGACGACAGACGAGTTACAGCGAGTTACAGCTGCGATAAAAACATGACGACAGACGAGTTACAGCGAGTTACAGCTACGATAAAAACACACGGCGACAGACGAGTAAGAGCGAGTTACAGCTACAATAAAAACACACGACGACAGACGAGTAAGAGCGAGTTACAGCTACAATAAAAACACACGGCGACAGACGAGTAAGAGCGAGTTACAGCTACAATAAAAACACACGACGACAGACGAGTAAGAGCGAGTTACAGCTACGATAAAAACACACGGCGACAGACGAGTAAGAGCGAGTTACAGCTACGATAAAAACATGACGACAGACGAGTAAGAGCGAGTTACAGCTACGATAAAAACAAAAGACGACAGACGAGTTACAGCGAGTTACAGCTACGATAAAAACATGACGACAGACGAGTAAGAGCGAGTTACAGCTACGATAAAAACATGACGACAGACGAGTAAGAGCGAGTTACAGCTACGATAAAAACAAAAGACGACAGACGAGTTAGAGCGAGTTACAGCTACGATAAAAACATGACGACAGACGAGTAAGAGCGAGTTACAGCTACGATAAAAACAAAAGACGACAGACGAGTTAGAGCGAGTTACAGCTACGATAAAAACATGACGACAGACGAGTTACAGCAAGTTACAGCTACGATTAAAACAAAAGACGACAGACGAGTTAGAGCGAGTTACAGCTACGATAAAAACATGACGACAGACGAGTTACAGCAAGTTACAGCTACGTTTAAAACAAAAGACGACAGACGAGTTAGAGCGGGTTACAGCTACGATAAAAAAACACGACGACAGACGAGTAAGAGCGAGTTACAGCTACGATTAAAACACACGACGACAGACGAGTTAAAGCTAGTTACAGCTACGATAAAAACACGTTGACAGATGAGTTATAGCGAGTTACAGCTACAATAAAAACACAACAACTGGTTTAGGGCCAAAATACATTAGTGACCTTCTGATTAATTATGAACCATCCAGACCGCTCAGGTGGTCTGGGACAGGTCTGCTCTCTGTCCCCAGAGTCAGAACCAAACATGGAGAAGCAGCGTTCAGTTTCTATGCTCCTTATATCTGGATCAAACTCCCAGAAAACTGCAGGTCTGCTGAAACTCTCAACTCTTTTAAATCCAGGTTGAAGACACATCTGTTTACAGCTGCCTTTCATTAAACAGCTTTAATAAGATTTTAAATTTTAACTCTGCACTGTAACTTTTAACTCTTTTTATATTTTTACTTTATTTCAATTAATTTCATTTGAATTATTTTTATTTGAACATATCTTCAGTTTTAATAATTTCAGTGATTTTTAAACTTTTTCATTTTAATGTTTCTTTTTTTTTTTTCCTCTGTGATGATGCTTTTGATAAAGCATAAATAATCTTGCCTTGCCTAAATGTGAATGCAGAAGGTGATTGCAACACAGCATTTCAGGTTTAGTCTGAGCGATGAAACTTGAGATTTAAAAAACGATCTTCACGTTTACCTTGACCAGTTGGGTATCTCTGAGTGTCTGAGGACATGGCGCTCAAACGTCACCAGCCCTCTTGGTTTGATCTCTGCAAAAAAAAACATCGACAAGCGTCACTCGTGTGTCTCACAAACAGGAAGGAAGAGAAGGTTAAACTCACTCTCATCCGTCATCACGTTGAAGTAATGCATGATGGCTCTCAGCTTTTCCTTCTTGCGTTCGGACCAGCCTCCGAACAGACTGTGAGCAGAATGAGACTGAAGCGTTTAAACACGGACGGGACACAGAGGGAAAGCAGTATTTAAGGTTTGTGAAGGTGTTGCCACGTTTCCTCACCTGTTGAAGTTAATGGTGGGGTAGTTGTGGTACTCTGCGTTTGGATCGATCGTGTTGCGATGAGGGAACGTGCAGAAAAAGGCGTTGGCGAGCAGGCAGGATATCTGAACCTGCGACAGAGTGATGGACGCAGGATGTCCCGCCTGCAGCAGCGGGATGGCCTGGAAACATGAAAACAGACTTTGAAACAATCATCTCAGAGGATGTTTTTGTTTTTCTTCCAGTTGCTGTTTCTAGCTCCACTCAGAGAGAAACCTTCATTTTAACCGTTGAAACGGCGTCTAAATTCACCTCCGCTCCTCTGCAGCTGATACACAAGGCTAATCAGACACAAAGATATTAAAGGAGACATATTATGAAAAATCCACTTTGTGTTTTTGAACATATATCTGAGTAACCTGAGAGTCTACTGACCCACAAAATGTGAAATAAACCATCCAGTCCTTTGTTTGTGGTCTGCATAAGTCTTACAACACAGAGAAAAATGCTCCGTTTCAAATGTGCTCTCCTTGTGATGTCACAGTGGGATTCTGGTAAAAAAAAAAAATCCCCTCCCCTCCCCTGGTATCTCCACCCATGGACTCCACCCCCAGACTAGAGCAAAACTTTAGCGCAGATCCACCATTTTCATTCTCTCTACAGAGGAGGGGGGGGGGGGTCATTGCATTTAAAGAGACACACACACCAAAACGGAGCGTTCTGAGAGAGCTGGTTTATACAGGGTCACAAACCTCCTCTGGTGCTTGATTCATGTTATATTTTGACCAAAGCACAGCACAGATGTTTCATTTAGACCACAGGGGGACTGTTTGAAAAGGTGGAGGAGGACTGTTTGAAAAGGTGGAGGAGGGGACTGTTTGAAAAGGTGGAGGAGGGGACTGTTTGAAAAGGTGGAGGAGGGGACTGTTTGAAAAGGTGGAGGAGGGGGACTGTTTGAAAAGGTGGAGGAGGGGACTGTTTGAAAAGGTGGAGGAGGGGACTGAAAAGGTGGAGGAGGAGGACTGTTTGAAAAGGTGGAGGAGGGGACTGTTTGAAAAGGTGGAGGAGGGGACTGTTTGAAAGGGTGGAGGAGGGGACTGTTTGAAAAGGTGGAGGAGGGGGACTGTTTGAAAAGGTGGAGTAGGGGACTGTTTGAAAAGGTGGAGGAGGGGACTGTTTGAAAAGGTGGAGGAGGAGGACTGTTTGAAAAGGTGGAGGAGGGGACTGTTTGAAAAGGTGGAGGAGGGGACTGTTTGAAAAGGTGGAGGAGGGGACTGTTTGAAAAGGTGGAGGAGGGGACTGTTAGAAAAGGTTGAGGAGGGGACTGTTTGAAAAGGTGGAGGAGGGGGACTGTTTGAAAAGGTGGAGGAGGAGGACTGTTTGAAAAGGTGGAGGAGGGGGACTGTTTGAAAAGGTGCAGGAGGGGACTGTTTGAAAAGATGGAGGAGGGGGACTATTTGAAAAGGTGGAGGAGGAGGACTATTTGAAAAGGTGGAGGAGGGGACTGTTTGAAAAGGTGCAGGAGGGGGATGATATGTCACTTTTAAAAAGATAGGGCCCAAGGTTAAAAGTAGAGGAACATGTCCCTCAGTAGTAGTAAACATTTGGAGTTAAGTTTCGTACCTTCTTCACATACTGCGGCAGCTTCAGGGCCAACGCAGCGATCTTTGGAAACAGGGTGCTGAAGTAGTTTTCAGTATCTGGGACACGCTGGAAAACAAAAACAGGATTATTTTACATTTATAGAGTGTATCAAAAAAACAGACACGAAACTGTCGATGGAATAACGCAGACACTGACCTTCACAAAGGTGGCGAGGGCGTCAAACGACCACTGACCTTTGTACTTCGGGTTGTATTTGATGATGGCGTCCTGGAGAGAGAGTTTAGCTCATCATTTAAAGTTCCTCTGAAAGCGATTAAGATCATATCTTATCAAAATATGTGAATGTTTTTTTTTTGTCCAAAGCCACATACAAACCTCAACGTCCTGAACACTCGCTGTCGTCTTTATGGACTTCAGGTGCTTGGAGATCTCATGCCACCTGTTCACCTGAGAGGACACACGTGGAGAAACAGCTGGTTATGTTTAAACGGGCCGCGTGCAGCTCGGTGTGCAGCCTTTTCTGTCGCTTCTCTTAACATGCAGACATCATCACACATACCGTTTGAGACCATCTGGTCATCATGACACTCGAAGGTGAAGACGGCATTTTCACAAAGTTACTGAACCACGTGTCTTTGCCGTGCTGCGCTCTCAATTCTCCTCCTCTGTTGAAGGAGTCCGTCTGAGGGGAAGGGAAACAAAGATTTTAATTCTTAAGCCGTTTCTCACATCTGCACTTCGGGAAATATCTAGATCATTACGACGCTATAACGAGAATATCAACGCTAACCCAGTTCACTCTATAAACCGTTCAGCAGTCACAGTATAGAAACGGCACCCCCAAAAATGTGGCTGTTTGCGTTCAAATATCAGTGTTTCCCCTGAGTAGATTACAGGTAGACGGACGCCGACACAAACACTTGAAGGAATCTTGGTGATGCGTTACTTTTAATGACAGCTGAAAGGTATCCTTAAATGACTTCTGTCCCTGATTTCAGACTCTATCTCCTATCCTATCTCTACAATAAAGGCACAAAAAGCCCAAAAACAAATAAATCTAAAAAAAGATAAAAATTTTATTAACTTCACCTTCAAGGGGGGGGGGGGGGGCTGTCCCCCTAATATAATGTTAGGAGAAAACACTGCATATACACTCCTGTGTGTGTGTGTGTGTGTGTGTGTGTGTGTGTGTGTGTGTGTGTGTGTGTGTGTGTGTGTGTGTGTGTGAGATGCAGAGATTCTTTATTCGGGTTCCTGAATGAGCAATACTTTGCGTTATGTGATCATAGTCAGGAATTAATGGACTCCGGAGGCAACCACCCGACGTGCAGAAAAGGGCTAGGGTTAGGGTTAAGTTGCTATGGTTACTCATTTGTTAAAAAAAAAATTCATTCAAACAAACAATAAAGTTAAGAAAAACAAACAAACATAAAATCTCAATTTTGAATGAAAAGGAGCAGAAAGAAGATTAATCTTATAATATCTGCCCCTCTTTCACAAAGCACTCATTAAAACAAAACAAAACAATTCAAATTAAAATAAATTGGCTGCAGGCAAACACAGCCACTGGCAGCCCCACCCTCATCTTAGATACCGTCTGCAGCAATTAAAAAAAAAGATATCTTTTAAAAGAAATGTCCTGGAGGAGCCAAATAAACCCAGAGGGGCTCATCGAGTGGCCCTCCTAAAGGTACGACTTCCATAGGATTCCATATATCAAAAGTTAATGGACATCCATGTGACACTCTTCAGCCAATCAGAATCGAGTATTCACCCAGACCATGTCGTAGTATACTTTAAAACTAGGGATGTCAAACTGTTACATTTTTTAATTGCAATTAATCTCTTCCAGTACCTCAAACTTTAAGTAACAAATACATGATGTGAGCAGTGGGACTTACATCGACGAGGACGGTGTGCGTCCTGCTGAAGCTCAGGTGCCCCAGCTTGTTCTGACACTTAGGGAGGGTCTTCATGTCCCCCAGAGAACAACATTCCTCCCTCTCACTCTTCAACGGCTCTCGTCCCTCTGCAGCTGCACATTTCTCTCTCTCCGAGTCCCAGGTACCAGACGGTCCAGAGGAGGAGGGGGGGGAGAAGGAGAAGGAGGAGGGGGGGGAGGAGGGGGGGGAGAAGGAGGAGGGGGGGGGGGAGGAGGAGGAGAAGGAGGTGATGTAGCTGTTGGCTTCTTCTTTATCTGAGGCTTCTTTGTGCTCTTTTCCCCACTCGTGTTCCTTCTCCTTCTTGTCAAACATTAAAAGGTCCTTCATCTGGTCGCTGTTGTTGCGGTGTTTACTTGAACACATGTCTGACACAAACAAAACAAGTTCACTTCAGAGGAGCAAAACTCTGACACCTAGTGTTTAAAATGGACACTGCAGTCTAAAGTCTCCTGTTGGTTTGACCTGATAACTGCTCTCATATCTGGCACACCGAGGGGTGTCCAAAACGGCCGTGTGTGTGTGTGGGGGGGGGGGGGGGGGGGGGGGCTTAAAAACCACCTACATTCTCTGGTCAGTGTTTGTGAACATATATTTATTTCATTACATTTAAAGAGACACACACACCAAAACGGAGCGTTCTGAGAGAGCTGGTTTCTACAGGGTCACAAACCTCCTCTGGTGCTTGATTCATGTTATATTTTGACCAAAGCACAGATGTTTCTTTTAGACCACAGGGGGACTGTTTGAAAAGGTGGAGGAGGGGACTGTTTGAAAAGGTGGAGGAGAGGACTGTTTGAAAAGATGGAGGAGGGGACTGTTAGAAAAGGTGGAAGAGGGGACTGTTTGAAAAGATGGAGGAGGGGGACTGTTTGAAAAGGTGGAGGAGGGGACTGTTAGAAAAGGTGGAGGAGGGGACTGTTAGAAAAGGTGGAGGAGGGGACTGTTTGAAAAGGTGGAGGAGGGGACTGTTAGAAAAGGTGGAAGAGGGGACTGTTTGAAAAGATGGAGGAGGGGACTGTTTGAAAAGGTGGAGAAGGGGGACTGTTTGAAAAGGTGGAGGAGGGGACTGTTTGAAAAGGTGGAGAAGGGGGACTGTTTGAAAAGGTGGAGGAGAGGACTGTTTGAAAAGGTGGAGGAGAGGACTGTTAGAAAAGGTGGAGGAGAGGACTGTTTGAAAAGGTGGAGGAGGGGACTGTTTGAAAAGGTGGAGGAGGGGGTGATATGTCCTCTTTAATGTTGCAGCTGGTGAAGCTGGATCTCAATCTGAGCTCTGTGGTAATATAATCGTATATCAGGTATAGTAGCATAGTC
>NC_083628.1:539364-544364 GCF_963584025.1 Labrus mixtus
CCTAGCGTTGGATGAAGAGTGATGCAGAGTTGTTCGGGCAGGTAACAAACAGGGGCAGTTAGCTTGAGCTAGTTTTCGACATTATTGTATCGTTTCCTTTCATATCGTGTCACATCGTTTTGTGACTTACTGATATTTTGATTGTCTTTGCGCTCTGCACTGCCGTCGTCGGTTTGCTTTTCTGGCCCCCGGGTCCTTAGCTTCATGAAAATTTGGCCCCCTGAACAATAAAGTCGAATAGCCCTGTCTTACAGTAAAGCTCCATTTTTGCAACCAGTCGCCCCCTGCTGGCCAATAGAAAGAATGCAGGTTTAAGACACATGTTTACGTCTTACAGTTTATGGTCTTTTCTTACAGCAGCTGTGTTTTTAAAATCTGATTTTAAAGCCTAAAAAATCCCATAAAATCAGACGCTGCAAGAGAAAACCCAGAGCGAGGTGAACAACGTTCTTACACCTGAGAGTGAAACCAGCCGTGTTTTTACTCCCTGATTTCTTCCCTCTTTGTCTCCTCACCCCTCCCCTCCTACTCACTTCTTCTTCCTCCTTCCTCTTCTTCTCCTGGAGGTCAGATTGTTGCAGCAGTGGTGGATGTTCAGCCTCAGAGTCAGAGCAGGGTCAAGGCTTTTTAAGTGGTGAATGTGTGTGTGTGTGTGTGTGTGTGTGTGTGTGTGTGTGTGTGTGTGTGTGTGTGTGTGTGTGTAGCCCCCACTCTCAGGAGCAGACTGTGACATTGTGAAATGACTGCAGTAGATTGGAAATTGTGTGTGTGTGTGTGATTGTACTATGCGGCAGGTCGTGGGGGAGGAAGCAGCAGCAGCAGCAGAGTCGAGGTGGTGGAGGGGAGGAGGAGTGATATGGATAGTGTGGAGGAGAAAAAAAAATGAAGAAATGGGAAATCTCAGCACCTGTTTCCAGGGCAACAGAGGTCTGAAAAACACAGGCAGGCAGGTTGGACTTTTTATTCTCCACGCTGCACTGCCCTCTGGCAACACACTGCAGACGCCTTCTAATGACTCCCAAACACACCGCCCGCCCGCCCGCCCGCCCGCCCGCGAGCGACACCACCTCACTGCCTGTGTGCACACGTGCAGGAGCTGCAGATGCAGGAATGCACGGATCGTACATACGCTATCATTTACAGGTGACGTCATTATCCATGATGCACCCCCCCCACCCCCCCCCACCCACCCCACTCCCCTCTCCTCTCCCCAACTCTTTCTCTTTTCTGAAATGATCGGCTGCTCTGGTCTGCAGTCAGTCTGCCGGCCGCCTGTAGGAGGAGGAGGAGGAGGAGGAGGAGGGGGAGGAGGAGGGACAGGAAAATGCCTTTCTCTGTGGGAGACATTAACCGTGTGATCTCATGAATATATTATAGAGGGTAGCAATGAGAGTTTGGGCTCGTTCCAGTGATCGGGTCATTTGGCACAGCTCAAACACAGGAGCATCCCTACTTTCATTTTAGAACTCTTTGAATCCAAACCCAATAAAATATGTTTCTTGTAACGGCCGGGGTCGTGCAAAAGCTTCATGTTGCTCCAATTACTGATGTTTGATGTGTATGGGTATTGACGGCTCCTGTTTACATGTTGTTGTTTTTGTTGCTTTTTGCAGCATAGTGTGTGTAGTATTTAAGACAAATGTATGTATCGTTTCATATAGTAACTTTCCATCCATTATCTATACCGCTTTTCCTGTTAGGGATCGCAGTGGGCTGGAGCCGACCCCGGCAGCTGTCATTGGGCGAGAGGCGGGGTTACACCTGGGCTGGTCTCCAGCCAATCACAGGGCTGACATATAGAGACAGCCACACTCACATTCACACATATGGGCAACTTAGAGTCAGCAGTTAACCTACTGGTTAACCTAACAGTTAACCAGTGCTAACCACTACACTACGAGTGTAGTAATAACCTGTCTTGTTGGTTTTTTGCATATAGTTTCCTATCGTAATTTTCCGTATTGTATCGTGTTGTATTAAATTGTTCTGTTAAGTTTCATATCCTATCGTATCGTATATCATATATATTGCATTTTTAATTTAATAATAATAATTTAATTACGACTCCTCCGTTGGACCTTTTTTGTCATATATTCTTCATTTCAGACTAATAATATGAAGATGACACATTTTTACATTTAATATAAAACGTTAACGACTCTTTTTGACCTATTACAGGGTAATTAGATAAACAGATATAAAAATAACATTTAAATCATTTTAAAACAGTAATCTTGCTGTGTTTTAGTATTACAGATTGTGTTTTATTCCCTCTAAGATGTTAAAAACTGCCTAATCTTATCGAATCATCGACTCTTTCTCCGAGCGGAGCCAAAAGTTCCGATCTCTGAAACGGTTCCAACTTCCCCTCGCTGTTAGCCTCGACTGCGACACAAGCTAGCTCAGTTAGCCCGCGAGCTAACGTGTACAACCAAGCGGCTTCACCGTCTGGCAGCCGGAGCAGGCACAAGGTAAGCTCCCGTTACAGGTGATAATTATCAGGCCAGCCCGGGTGGCTGTTCGGCCTGGGTGCTGTCGTTGCAGTGCGAACAGCCACTCGGTCGTTGTGACGGAAAACGGGCTAATGTTGTAGAAAAGTAACGCGAGCTAATTAGCATTCGGTGGCTAACGGTGCCAGCAGCAGCAGCAGCGGCGGCAGCGTGTTAAAGACCCTCCACAGCTCTCTGCTTCCAGTCAGAGGCTCTAACAAGACAACCCGAGATGATCACAACTTAAAGCCGCGATACGACCACCGATAACGGACGTTTTATTACACTTTTCCAGCCTGGTTATACCTGCATTGTGCGGGAATCTGCAAAACATACCAGGCGTTTATTATTCAGCAGCTCAGCCAGGTAGGTGAGACAAAACATTTTCATATTTTAGTGATGATGGGTAACACACACATAGACACACACATAGACACACACACACACACACACACACACACACACACAGGCTGCACTCCTCCACAGAAAGCACAGTACTGCTGAAATGCTTTGTTCTGTTCTGCTGCAAATCTGAGCTGCACGTTTTTTATATATATGTTTGTATCTCTGCAGGTGGAGATGTGCATGGTGTGCATTGCTTTATTCATCATGTTAATAACAGCTTTATTCATGAAATAAAGTCTGTGCTGGAAAAGAAGGGGAATGCATGTTTTACACACGCTGGTTTTGGCCTCACAACAGTTGTTTTTAACACGCGTGTGTTTCTGTATTTGTGTTGTTATTGGGCACTCAGACTGTGCCTGTTTTTTCCCTCTCTGGCCATGACTTCCTGGATGTATCATGGGTACAAAAACATGCAGCCTGGGCTCGGAGCCAGGCTGAGAGAGGGAGAGTGTTTATGTGAAGAGGTTTGAGATAAAGGTGTTTAAAAGAGTGAAACCTGCAGGCTGAAGAAGCATCCAGATGTTTGATTTTCTGCAGGATGTGTCAAGTGCATCCTTTTGTTTTAGAGCTGCAACAGTTATCTGACTCATTTTAAAAACATTTGAATTAATCAACAACTGTTTTTATAGTTCATAATGCCCGACTGAAAAAAGTGTATGTAAATATTAAAAAGTGTGATTTATAACCTGTAAAAGTTGATTAATGTCAGGTTCCTTTTCTCCTCTTTCACTGTAAACTGAATGAGTGGGAATATCAGGACTTTATGTCAGTGTTTTGGAAACACTTAAAGATGTTTTAAACTAGTTTAAGACTAAATATTAACCCTTTATTGGACAAAAAAAACCTCTTTAAAATCCACTTTAATATCCTGTAAATGAGACTCTAACTAAGTGAAGCACTGATGTTTCCTCGAGGACTTGTTTGAATGAAATCTTGATCATGTAAAGTCTGATCCATCAGGCACCTGTAGCAGGTAACAAACACACTCCTGACCTCCTCCACACTTGTCGTCTCTCGCTCCTCTTCACAGCGTTTGTGTCTTCTGTCAGTGTGTAAGGAGGCAGTAATGAGATCCTGTCCTCTCGTTGTGTGGAGCTGACTTCTGCCTCTCATTAAGTCGGCTCCTCTTCTCCATTAAAGACGGGATTAATTGGTAATCTGTCGGATCACGCTGGAGCTCTTAATGAGCGGTTAATTAAAGACAGGTAGGATCAGTCCGTTCAGCGTGTTGTTGGAACCGGCGGCAGACTTCAGGAGTCAAGCTCTTCATTTATCTTTCTGTTATCAGTCGAGTGCACGGCTTCACAAATCAAAGTGAAAGGAAAGAAACGACTTCAAAACAAAGAGTCAGTCATAAAGGTGTTAATAATGTCCTGAGTATTTTTAAAGGTACAATATGTAGAATTTTAAAATATCTAAATTAAAGAAAACCTGTTATATATATTTGTTGTTGAGTTCTTACATCACCTCAAAGATTTCCAACGGTTATCAAAGCCAGAGAAATCCTTCATTTTAAAGTTGTAACAGGTCGCCGCCATGACAGAACAACATGTTGATCGTTGCCACGGTTGTCATGACTACGGTCAACTCGGAGTTAGTTTTTTTTCTCGAGGGTGGGTGGAGTAGCAGAGAGAATGACTCCCATGATTCCCCCTGCCAGCCTCGACGTCGTCTTTTTGTCATTGTTGTGATTGAGAGCCCCCTGGTGGTGGAGTTTACACACTGCGCCTTTCAAAATACTACAACTTTAATTTATCTCGTGTAAATTTTAAATAAATATCTTTTTGGTTTTAAAGCATCCCAACCCTAATAGCAACCCAAATTTAAAAACTTGAATTGGATTTTTCTGCCGCTTCCTGCGTGCAGACGTGAGCGAGTCGGAGCGAGCGTTTCAAGCTAAACAATGTGATGCTAACGTTGTTTTACATCGCGGTCAGATCTCGCTGCATCGTGATGAAGATACTCAAGCATAAACTTTGAACTCAGATCTCTGAATGCTCGTGCGGATTCACGAGCTTGATCGACGTCGTCAGCTGGCGGTCCTCGGGCGCTTCTAGAGTCGAACCAAAAACCCCTCCAACCAGCGTTCATCACCATGACGTCTGC
>NC_083628.1:549364-569364 GCF_963584025.1 Labrus mixtus
GTCTGACATGATAACGATAGGTTACTTGTGATTGGACGTTTTCACGTTTTTAAAGAAGGAGTGTTAGAAGTGTGAGAAAAGCGTTTGAAGCTTCTTCATCACGAGCGCAGAGATCACACCTACACACTCACACACTGATGGTAGAGGCTGCTGAGAGTCCATCAGTATTAACTCATCCATTCATACACGTTCACACACTGATGGTAGAGGCTGCTGAGAGTCCATCAGTATTAACTCATCCATTCATACACACTCACACACTGATGGTAGAGGCTGCTGAGAGTCCATCAGTATTAACTCATCCATTCATACACGCTCACACACTGATGGTAGAGGCTGCTGAGAGTCCATCAGTATTAACTCATCCATTCATACACGTTCACACACTGATGGTAGAGGCTGCTGAGAGTCCATCAGTATTAACTCATCCATTCATACACACTCACACACTGATGGTAGAGGCTGCTGAGAGTCCATCAGTATTAACTCATCCATTCATACACGCTCACACACTGATGGTAGAGGCTGCTGAGAGTCCATCAGTATTAACTCATCCATTCATACACGTTCACACGCTGATGGTAGAGGCCGCTGTGTAAAGAGTCCGTCAGTATTAACTCATCCATTCATACACATTCACACGCTGATGGTAGAGGCCGCTGTGTAAAGAGTCCGTCAGTATTAACTCATCCATTCATACACATTCACACGCTGATGGTAGAGGCCGCTGAGTAAAGAGTCCGTCAGTATTAACTCATCCATTCATACACATTCACACGCTGATGGTAGAGGCCGCTGAGTAAAGAGTCCGTCAGTATTAACTCATCCATTCATACACATTCACACGCTGATGGTAGAGGCCGCTGAGTAAAGAGTCCGTCAGTATTAACTCATCCTTTCATACACATTCACACGCTGATGGTAGAGGCCGCTGAGTAAAGAGTCCGTCAGTATTAACTCATCCTTTCATACACATTCACACGCTGATGGTAGAGGCCGCTGAGTAAAGAGTCCGTCAGTATTAACTCATCCATTCATACACATTCACACGCTGATGGTAGAGGCCGCTGAGTAAAGAGTCCGTCAGTATTAACTCATCCATTCATACACATTCACACGCTGATGGTAGAGGCCGCTGAGTAAAGAGTCCGTCAGTATTAACTCATCCATTCATACACATTCACACGCTGATGGTAGAGGCCGCTGAGTAAAGAGTCCGTCAGTATTAACTCATCCATTCATACACATTCACACGCTGATGGTAGAGGCCGCTGAGTAAAGAGTCCATCAGTATTAACTCATCCATTCATACACATTCACACGCTGATGGTAGAGGCCGCTGAGTAAAGAGTCCGTCAGTATTAACTCATCCATTCACACACATTCACACGCTGATGGTAGAGGCCGCTGAGTAAAGAGTCCATCAGTATTAACTCATCCATTCACACACATTTACACACTGATGGTAGAGGCCGCTGGGTAAAGAGTCCATCAGTATTAACTCATCCATTCATACACATTTACACACTGATGGTAGAGGCCGCTGAGTAAAGAGTCCATCAGTATTAACTCATCCATTCATACACATTTACACACTGATGGTAGAGGCCGCTGTGTAAAGAGTCCGTCAGTATTAACTCATCCATTCACACACATTCATACGCTGATGGTAGAGGCTGCTGAGTAAAGAGTCCATCAGTATTAACTCATCCATTCATACACATTCACACGCTGATGGTAGAGGCCGCTGTGTAAAGAGTCCGTCAGTATTAACTCATCCATTCATACACATTCACACGCTGATGGTAGAGGCCGCTGTGTAAAGAGTCCGTCAGTATTAACTCATCCATTCATACACATTCACACGCTGATGGTAGAGGCCGCTGAGTAAAGAGTCCGTCAGTATTAACTCATCCATTCATACACATTCACACGCTGATGGTAGAGGCCGCTGAGTAAAGAGTCCGTCAGTATTAACTCATCCTTTCATACACATTCACACGCTGATGGTAGAGGCCGCTGAGTAAAGAGTCCGTCAGTATTAACTCATCCTTTCATACACATTCACACGCTGATGGTAGAGGCCGCTGAGTAAAGAGTCCGTCAGTATTAACTCATCCATTCATACACATTCACACGCTGATGGTAGAGGCCGCTGAGTAAAGAGTCCGTCAGTATTAACTCATCCATTCATACACATTCACACGCTGATGGTAGAGGCCGCTGAGTAAAGAGTCCGTCAGTATTAACTCATCCATTCATACACATTCACACGCTGATGGTAGAGGCCGCTGAGTAAAGAGTCCGTCAGTATTAACTCATCCATTCATACACATTCACACGCTGATGGTAGAGGCCGCTGAGTAAAGAGTCCATCAGTATTAACTCATCCATTCATACACATTTACACGCTGATGGTAGAGGCCGCTGGGTAAAGAGTCCATCAGTATTAACTCATCCATTCATACACATTCACACACTGATGGTAGAGGCTGCTGAGAGTCCATCAGTATTAACTCATCCATTCATACACATTCACACGCTGATGGTAGAGGCTGCTGTGTAAAGAGTCCATCAGTATTAACTCATCCATTCATACACATTCACACGCTGATGGTAGAGGCCGCTGTGTAAAGAGTCCGTCAGTATTAACTCATCCATTCATACACATTCACACACTGATGGTAGAGGCAGCTGAGTAAAGAGTCCGTCAGTATTAACTCATCCATTCATACACATTCACACACTGATGGTAGAGGCCGCTGAGTAAAGAGTCCGTCAGTATTAACTCATCCATTCATACACATTCACGCGCTGATGGTAGAGGCCGCTGAGTAAAGAGTCCGTCAGTATTAACTCATCCATTCATACACATTCACGCGCTGATAGTAGAGGCCGCTGAGTAAAGAGTCCATCAGTATTAACTCATCCATTCATACACATTCACACGCTGATGGTAGAGGCCGCTGTGTAAAGAGTCCGTCAGTATTAACTCATCCATTCATACACATTCACACACTGATGGTAGAGGCCGCTGAGTAAAGAGTCCGTCAGTATTAACTCATCCATTCATACACATTCACGCGCTGATGGTAGAGGCCGCTGAGTAAAGAGTCCATCAGTATTAACTCATCCATTCATACACATTCACACGCTGATGGTAGAGGCCGCTGAGTAAAGAGTCCGTCAGTATTAACTCATCCATTCACACACATTCACACGCTGATGGTAGAGGCCGCTGAGTAAAGAGTCCATCAGTATTAACTCATCCATTCACACACATTCACACACTGATGGTAGAGGCCGCTGGGTAAAGAGTCCATCAGTATTAACTCATCCATTCACACACATTTACACACTGATGGTAGAGGCCGCTGAGTAAAGAGTCCATCAGTATTAACTCATCCATTCATACACATTTACACACTGATGGTAGAGGCCGCTGTGTAAAGAGTCCGTCAGTATTAACTCATCCATTCACACACATTCATACACTGATGGTAGAGGCTGCTGAGTAAAGAGTCCATCAGTATTAACTCATCCATTCATACACATTCACACGCTGATGGTAGAGGCCGCTGTGTAAAGAGTCCGTCAGTATTAACTCATCCATTCATACACATTCACACGCTGATGGTAGAGGCCGCTGTGTAAAGAGTCCGTCAGTATTAACTCATCCATTCATACACATTCACACGCTGATGGTAGAGGCCGCTGAGTAAAGAGTCCGTCAGTATTAACTCATCCATTCATACACATTCACACGCTGATGGTAGAGGCCGCTGAGTAAAGAGTCCGTCAGTATTAACTCATCCTTTCATACACATTCACACGCTGATGGTAGAGGCCGCTGAGTAAAGAGTCCGTCAGTATTAACTCATCCTTTCATACACATTCACACGCTGATGGTAGAGGCCGCTGAGTAAAGAGTCCGTCAGTATTAACTCATCCATTCATACACATTCACACGCTGATGGTAGAGGCCGCTGAGTAAAGAGTCCGTCAGTATTAACTCATCCATTCATACACATTCACACGCTGATGATAGAGGCCGCTGAGTAAAGAGTCCGTCAGTATTAACTCATCCATTCATACACATTCACACGCTGATGGTAGAGGCCGCTGAGTAAAGAGTCCGTCAGTATTAACTCATCCATTCATACACATTCACACGCTGATGGTAGAGGCCGCTGAGTAAAGAGTCCATCAGTATTAACTCATCCATTCATACACATTTACACGCTGATGGTAGAGGCCGCTGGGTAAAGAGTCCATCAGTATTAACTCATCCATTCATACACATTCACACACTGATGGTAGAGGCTGCTGAGAGTCCATCAGTATTAACTCATCCATTCATACACATTCACACGCTGATGGTAGAGGCTGCTGTGTAAAGAGTCCATCAGTATTAACTCATCCATTCATACACATTCACACGCTGATGGTAGAGGCCGCTGTGTAAAGAGTCCGTCAGTATTAACTCATCCTTTCATACACATTCACACACTGATGGTAGAGGCAGCTGAGTAAAGAGTCCGTCAGTATTAACTCATCCATTCATACACATTCACACACTGATGGTAGAGGCCGCTGAGTAAAGAGTCCGTCAGTATTAACTCATCCATTCATACACATTCACGCGCTGATGGTAGAGGCCGCTGAGTAAAGAGTCCGTCAGTATTAACTCATCCATTCATACACATTCACGCGCTGATGGTAGAGGCCGCTGAGTAAAGAGTCCACCAGTATTAACTCATCCATTCATACACATTCACACGCTGATGGTAGAGGCCGCTGTGTAAAGAGTCCACCAGTATTAACTCATCCATTCATACACATTCACACACTGATGGTAGAGGCCGCTGAGTAAAGAGTCCATCAGTATTAACTCATCCATTCATACACATTCACACACTGATGGTAGAGGCCGCTGAGTAAAGAGTCCGTCAGTATTAACTCATCCATTCATACACATTCACACGCTGATGGTAGAGGCCGCTGTGTAAAGAGTCCATCAGTATTAACTCATCCATTCATACACATTCTGATGGTAGAGGCTGCTGAGTAAAGAGTCCATCAGTATTAACTCATCCATTCATACACCGCCAACAAAGCAGGGGGAGCAACTTGGGGTTAAGCGTCTTGTGAGGACATGTGGCTGCAGGAGCTGGGGATCGAACCCCCGATGTTCCAGTTGAGAGACGACCGACTCTACCACTTACCCACCGTTTAAATATGAACATAAAATACTTGCAGTGTTTGCTTTGCTCCTTTTATGTGAAATAATTCAGTTTCTATCCACGAGTAAGAAAGAAAGTAAGTAGAAAAAGTGAAAGAAAATAATATTTATCAGGGATAAGTATCGAGAATATATTCACAGGTTGTTTCTCAAGGACCCACATTCAGAATTCAGAAGCGGGCGTGCAGGTGGGCGCCACAACAACCTCGTGTCCTCTGTGTTTTCTAATAACAACGACAAACTGAATAAACGCCATCAGAGCAGGTTCAAAAAAACCTTAATCACCAACCGTCGAGTCAATCGACTGTCGAGCCGTTGTGTGCTCAGCCTCTTCTGGAAGCATCTTGATTAGGTTTACTCGAGCCAAAACACTCTTTAATTGAGTGCAGCCACAAAGCCTCCTGACTGCTCTATTTCTCTCCAGGACGCCGTGAAAGCAGCGAGACGTGCTGCCAACTCGCTGACACGACAAGCAGAAACAAAAGAGAGAGAACAAACAGACCACGGGGGCTGCAGTTAGATCGTGTTTATTTGAAATAAATCTTATGATTCAGTCCCCAAAAAAAGCTGAGCATTAAAATGTTTATTAACGAGGGAACGGGGGTCAACATGACGGACAATTTTTAACCTGAACATATTTTTCAATCCAGACAACTTCTGTAAATACTAGTTTATTTCTTCAGGCACGCTGCTAATCCTTTGGTGAAAATGCTCAGAATTAAAGTATGTGCATTTAAAGGAGCAGTCTGTAACTCTGCCCCTAGTGTTTAAAATGGGTACTGCAGTCTAAATTCTAAACATCATAGAGAGCTGTCTCCCCTCGCCCCCTCCTCTCTAGAGTCCATGCTCACTCAGGTCACCATGTGGTGGACTCTGAAGCTTCAGTGTTTATCCAGCTCTGCATGGGTCTGTAAACCTTTCTGTGTTCTAACCTCTCTCCATTTTTCAAAAGCATCTCCAATATTGATCCTAGTTTGAGCACGTTTCTGCTCGTGGAGCTTATTAGAAACATGCAGAGGCTTTTTAGGTCGGGTACAATCACTTCTATCTGAACCACTTCTCTTGACCGCTTCCATCACTGCAACACCTGTTGACCTGATAACTGCTCTCATATCTGACAAACTGAGGGGCGTCCAAAACGGCCGTGTGGGGGTGTGTCTTAAAAGCGCCTACCTTCTCTGGTCCAAACAAATCCAGAGCATTCAGGAGCAGAATCTAAAGTTAGAAGGAGGACATACTGGCTGCTGCATTGTTGTCAGAGAAGCCAGCACTTCAACATGTTTCCTTAATGTCTGATCAGATAGTAAGGTCACTTAACGGGAGCTCCACGATGATATATGAACAAACCACTGGAGGAATTTCCAACGTTTTTGTACCTCTAACCAAAAATGTAAGAATCACGTAACCCCCCTTTAGTTCAATTGAATTTTGCTGCAACCCCGTGGAGGAAATGTTTTAGAGGGAGGGAGCAAAAAGGTAACCTCAGCTGTCAGCTGAATAAAACATGCTCAGGTTAACTGTTCTCTCTCTCTCTCTCTGAGGTGTGGGTGATGGATTTACTCCGCTCGGTCTTTGTGCTGTTTCAGTGTCAAGAATCCCCAAACTGAGAGTTTTTTAACAAGGAGAGATTTAAAACGCACTCTGTGATTCTGTGATATCGTTCAGATCTCTGGACGAGCGCTCTCTCTCTCCTCAACCATCCCAGTAACTCTGCGTTTTCATTTCTCCTCCTGCAGCAGTGACGGCCCCTTCCTAAATGACCCAGTCTCCTGGCAACCAGGCACCAATCAGCACCCAGGATCTCTCTCTGTAGTAACCACAGTGTGGGGCGTGACCAATCCCACACACAGCCAGGTAACACATGTCTCAGCGCTCGAGGACATTTCTCCTCTTCTCCTGTTTTTATGTGCAGTGATGAAGCGAAGCGGTTATCAATGAGGAGTCAGACTGCAGGAATCAAATCACACGCTTTGTATCTTATGTGATATTAAAGACGGCAGAATAAACATTCTGTCATGACAATTATAATCAATTCATTCATTATCTATACCGCTTTGAGTCGCAGGTGTCATTGGGAGAGAGGCGGGGTTAAACCCTGGACTGTTCCCCAGCCAATCCCAGAGCTGACATATAGAGACAGACAACCAGCCACACTCACATTCACACCTATAGACAATTTAGAGTCAGCAGTTAACCTAACGAGCATGTGTTTGGACTGTGGGAGGAAGACGTCCCCCCTACACGGCCGTTTTGGATGCCCCTCAGTTTACCAGATATGAGAGCAGTTATCAGGTCAACAGGTGTTGCAGCGATGGAAGCGGGCAAGAGAAGTGGTTCAGATAGAAGTGATTGTACCCGACCTAAAAAGCCTCTGCATGTTTCTAATAAGCTCCACGAGCAGAAACGTGCTCAAACTAGGATCAATATTGGAGATGCTTTTGAAAAATGGAGAGAGGTTAGAACACAGAAAGGTTTACAGACCCATGCAGAGCTGGATAAACACTGAAGCTTCAGAGTCCACCACATGGTGACCTGAGTGAGAATCCACTCTAGAGAGGAATTTAGACTGCAGTACCCATTTTAAACACTAGCAACACTTTTTCTGTTGGATTATGTTTCACCTGTTGTTAAACTCAATTACCTCCAGAGTTCAGATCGTACGGAAATGAAAGCCATTTATTCACAAAGATTAGGAGTTTATTACAAGAGGTTATGAACGTTACTCCACACGGCTCTTTCTCTCTTCGTGTGTAATAAAGTTGTAAATAAGCTGCTCTTAAAGGTCACTCGTCCACGCTGCAGCCTGTGGGAGTGAGCTTTAGAGGAATTCTTTCACTCCTCTGTCGGCTCCTTGAAGATTTTTTTTTTACTCTGATTTTCACAGCTTGTTAAATCCGAGTCCTACATGTTTGGATCTTCTGGAAAGTGTGGGAGTTGAACGCACTTTAACGACTTTTCTATCCTGGGAAATCTCTCCTAAAGTGAATTCTGAGAGGCGGTCGTTAATCAAACAGATAACATTGGATTTAAACCTGCAAACAATCTTCACATACCGACACCAAAACTGAGACGTTTAGTAAGACAATGTGTTTATTATCGGGCAGAGGCGGGTCCAGAGGGGGGCGCCGAGGTGGGATGGACCCCCCCCCCTGAAATGTGATTAGTCACCACAGGTGCCACCCCAAAATCCAAATCTATGATTGGCTACTTGCCTAATCAGAGGAGGGACTCGAGATGAAAGCTATTTTCAACAGAAATACCTATCTTTTTCTGTAAAAAAAAATGTCAAGCAAAAACATTTGCACGTTGTTGAACTCGCTTAATGGACTTAATTGCCAATATAATGGTAGGGGAAACACTGTAAGACACACAGTCAGTAAAGTAGCGTTCATGTTCTCTGAGTTGTTCTCCGATGTGCGGACGCTGACTCGACAGTGCGTCCCTTTTATGTAAAGACATGCATGTTTTGTATTATGCAATATGAACAAGAGGTGACCGTGCTGAGGCCCGGTTAGTCCTGGAGCGGTGTGAGTGCAGGCCAGCGTGGGAATAAGGAGGGGGGGGGGCAACTTTGCCTAGTGTGAGTGCGCCCTGAGTGTCTCCGGGTTCATGAGTGAGGGTAAGATGGACCTTGAGATTGACGGACAGATTGGTGCAGCGTTAGCAGTGCTGCGATAAATGCAACAAGACTCCTTCATAGTTGTAAACGCTGCTCGTCCGTCCCTCTTGACTGGAAGTCATGAACTTTGTGTTTTCAGTTTCACTTTAATTTTGACTCTTTGGGTTGAAAATGACTAAACTGTGGTCTTTGTTTTTTCTGTTTCCCACCACCCTCCCTCTCTCTCTCTCTCTCTGACGCCCACTGTGATAACACCTCTCTCTCTCTTTTTTTCCCATGCAGGTGTTCGCCACAGCCATGGGTCCCGGTGAGAGCTCTGGTGGTCACATGATGCCCGGGGGCAGTCCCGGGATGGGTCCCGGCATGGGCTCTCAGTTCATGGGGCAGCAGTCGTACGGGGACGCCGTCTCTAAAGGGTACGGACAGCCCGTGATGTATGGACGTCCCGGTGCTGGGTATAACCCCGCCTCAGCGTACGGGGGAAGGTACGCTGCTTCTTTATCATCAAACACTGAATTTCACTTTCAATATGACTGAAGTTTACCACAACGTCACACTTCTATCCTCTGAAACTAAACTCAAACTGAAGCTGCAGTCTTTTTGAGTTTAGCAGAAGTCATGCTGTTACCTCTTATTTTAAAATAAACAAGCCAATGCAGAATTACAATCAGAATCAGAAATACTTTATTAATCCCAGGGGGAAATTCGGTGTTAGCATTGCTCTTCACACAATACAGCAGTAGGACACAAAATAGAATAGAGATAATAAAATAAGCAATAAGTACCAAGTAGGGCTACAATAATATATACAAGATAAAGCAATATTTACATTATTAATGTTCAAGATGAACTGTGTTAAACAGATATTGCACAGTGTATGAAAAAAAAAAAACTGCAGTTCCTCGAGTGTCCACTTGAGGTGGCCTCCAGAAACCCTAGAAGTCACATACACACCCATTCAAAGAGGCCAGTTTTTACAGCATGATTAAACATGTTTACAGCCTGGTTCAAAAAGCAATTTTAGCCTGAATATGTCATGTCTTTATCGGCTCACGCTGTACGGGGGGGGGGGGGGGATTTATTTACAACTCATCCGCTTTGATTTTATGTAGGACACGAGTGATGCATAATTAGGGGCTAATCTGACTGCAATCAGGAGCGTCGTAGCTGCTTGACCTCTGTGTCTGTTTCCAGGTCGATCGAAAGTTAGGTAGAGACATCTTTTTTAAAATGGCGCCCTCTATGGTTGGGCTTTATAACCTGCCCCAGGAAACCGGTGGGTGAAGTCACTGAGACTAAGACCATATTTTTTAAACAGCCAGTGGTTACTGTACTCGCTGACCAGCCATGAACTAACTGTCCCACAATCAATAAATAGAATCTCTTTTTTAACACACTTTATTTAAAAAAGAATTACCCTCCACTCGTATCCCCCAAACTCCGACTAAAACACAGAACAAATCCCCCGAGCCGAGGCGTTGGTCAGTGGGGCTCATGGAACATCAAACCCTCATCCTGCCTTCTGAACCAGTTCCAGCTCGCTCTGCTTTGTTTCAGGTTCTGGTCTGAAGTCAGTGAACGCTCTTTTGTGTTCCTGTTTCCTTCAGCGTCACTCACTCATCAAAGCAGACGCACAGGTGCACGAGTGTTCCCCGTTTGGATCTTTTCTTTTCCAAACCTGGAGGTCAAAAATGAAGAAATGGAAAAAGACGTTTTGATGTCACTTCCAGGGAACACTTTTTTTTTTTTTTGTTTAGATTATTTTTGGGGGCTTTTCCAGGACAGTGGATAGAAAAGGAAACCAGGGAGCGAGAGCAGGAAAGGAGCCATAGGCAGGGCTTGAACCCGGGCCGCCCGCTTGGAGGATTATAGCCTCCGTACATGGGGGCGCGACCTAACCACCAGGCCATCAGCGCCCCGAAAAAAACACATTTACAAAAAAATTGATTTAAAGGAGAAATCGATTTCTGTCATTCGACTAACTTTTTAACTTTAGCGACGATGAACAGCTATCACAAATTGTAAGCGTTTGACTTCCGCAATCAAAAATAAGATTAGAGATAGATAGAGCCGCCATGTTTATTGTTGCCGTGGAAACACCAGATGTTAAAGAGCCCATATTCTGCCCTTTTTGGGGTTCATATATTTAATCTATGTTCCTACTTTTGTACGTTCACAATAGATAAAGTTCTAAAAAGTGTCTGTTTTCATGTACTGCTCCTCCTTGCTCCCTCTCCTCTCTGAGTCCGTCAGCTACACTCTGCTGAGCCCCCACTGTTAGACCCCACGTGGGCCAAGTCTGCTCTGATTGGTCTGCCGATCCGCTCTGTCGTTATTGGTCAGTTGCTCAGCACGCGTCTCGGAAATTTCAACATGAGCTGCAGGGCCACAACGAGCCAATGGGCTTAGATCAGTGATCTCACACTGACAAATTTTTATGGAGGGGGGCTAGAACCGAGCGTTACATGTGGCTAATGCTACAGCTAACAGGAGGACGTAGGAGAAGCTGCGTTTCCGTGGACTTTGAATTTTTGCACATAGATGTGTCTAAACATGCACAGGACACTTTGAAAACACACTGAAGAGCATATAAAACCAGAAAAAGAAGAATATGGGACCTTTAAAGGCAGCTGCATAAGGAAGCAACAAAAATGCTGGACGCTCCCTGGTGTTGTTTTTTTAGAGTTGAAAAAAATATAAAACTTAAAATCAAATTTCTCTGCTGCTGTTCCTCTGTGCTGTTTCTGCATCAACATATGTCAGACTGGCTGCTCTCACCCACCGCTCTGACTCACTGATGATGACCACACACACACACACACACACTCGGTTCACTCCTCCCACTCATCTCCACGTCTTCCCCTGCAGTTACCCTGGTAACAGCGGAGGTGCCGGTCTGGGCGTCCGTCCTCCCTCAGACTTCACGCAGGCTGCTGCCGCCGCCGTTGCCGCCGCCGCAGCCACTGCAACCGCCACTGCCACGGCGACTGTCGCAGCAATCCAGGAGAAACAGAACCAGGAGCTGAGCTATGGACAGGTAAATGTGTCCGTCTGTCCCAGAGACTGGGAGGTGCAGCGCCAGAGTTCATTCATTTTATTGGTTGAAAAATAAATAAGTTTATCGGACATTACTGCAACTTTTTAAAATGTAAAACCAACAGTGGAACTTTTAATTGCTTCAGTTTATCCCATGAGTCCTGTGTGCCTGTGCAGATGTGTTCAGGTTATAACTCAGACAGTTTGTCTTAAAGGAAGAATGTGGGACTCTTTGATCCAGTAGATGTCGCCCTTGAGCTCCAGCATGAAACCGAAACAAACTTTGTTAGGCCACGCCTCCTCCATACTAAAGCCTCCGCCCTCCTCCAGAGACACACCTCCAACCCCCCTCCACTCGGGTTAAAAATGAAGGACTAAAGCGCAAACAGCGGCTCGAGCTGCAATCACCTGTGTCCTGCATTGTTGTTAGCATGCTAATGTTAGCGCTCTTTAGTTAGCTCGTAGCTTCACATTGTTGTGTTAGCATGCTAATGTTAGCGCTCTTTAGTTAGCTCGTAGCTTCACATTGTTGTGTTAGCATGCTAATGTTAGCGCTCTTTAGTTAGCTCGTAGCTTCACATTTCATGTAAACTGACACAGAATGAGCGTGATCTAAAAACTCTTACTAACATCCAAATAATCAGTGAGTATGTTCTTCTTCTTCTCTCTAGTTCTTGACTAAAATAGCTTTTATACACAAGGGGAGGAGCCGGCCGTCCCGTCCATGTAAACACGGCTCTGACAACAACACAGCCAGCGGGACTCGAGCTTCTCCCTCATTGTAGACAGTCATGACTCAGAGACACATTTACACAGGACAGACTTTATCATTTATTTATGTGGAACATGTGAAACATTCTTCCTTTAAATGCTTCAAAATGTGCAGAATAATATTTCCCTTTTAAAGAATTAAGAATAATATTGATCCATAACAGAAGAAATGATTTTTGAAGATACGTCTGCATTGTTCTTAAACCTGAATTTATTCTCGTGTTTCTTTATAATCTGTAATCAAATGAAAGCTTTTTTGAGTCGTCCGTGGAGGTTCGTTGTGACTCACAGCTGGAACTCTTCTTCATCATCTTCTTCTTCGACTCGGAGGAGCTTGAAAAAGCTTCTTGGGTGAATCATCGGTTTTAAAGAAGAATAAGTGTGAAAGCATGAGTCACTGCAGGGAACAAGAGGGGGCTCTGAAACATCCTGTTCAAACTGTCAGCGGACTTCTCATGTGGTCTTTTATTTTGTACATTTTGACTATTTGTGGAGTCTTTCAGTCAGACGCTCGTTCTCCTCTCTGAGTTTATATCCTCTAACGTCAGAGTTAAAGATCCTCTCTCACACCATCAGGTCTCAGGATTCCAGGTCGAGTTAAACGAGTGACAGCCGGCCGCGCGGCGTTCTCATTCATGTCGAGTTTATGTTGAGATCTTCATTTCTGTGAGGTTTGTTTTTTTAAACCGCCCTGTCGTTCTTCCCTCTCTCTCTCTCTCTCCCAGATGGGCGGAGCCTCCTCTTACAGCACCCAGTTCCTGTCTCACTCTGGGCCTCGGGGCCCCCCAGGGATGGTCTCCTCCAGGACGGGACCCCCACCCTCCAGCGGGGGGATGTATCCCTCCCACCCTGCTCAGGGTCAGAAGATGCCCCAGCATGGAGGAGGGTACCCCGGAGGGCATCAAGGACTCAAACGACCTTTTCACTCAGAGGTCAGCAGCTTTATTGTTTTTAACTCGTCCTGTGACGTTTCTTCAAACCAGATATTTATTTTCTGTGAGCTCCTCCTTTACTTGATTCTTCTCCAGGGTTTTCCCGTGCAGCAGTACGGCTCTGGTGGGATGTCCGGGTACCCTAACCAGCCCCTTCAGTACCCCGCAGGACCTCAGCAGCGCTGCCCCCCCTCCCCGTCTTACCCCTCCACCAGGATGCCTCTCATGGGGCAGTACGGCTCCGGATCACAACACCCGGGACAGTTTCCTCCTGGAGCCGGACCGCCCAACCCTCCACAGTACTACAAGGTGATGAGTCCTCACGCTTCACAAAATAAAAGAGCTGAGGCGATAAAAGATTTCTGAAGTGAAGAATCACTTTTAAAAACAAGATGAGCATTCAGGGGTTAACGAGACACAGGGGAGCACAATCAGGGCGGGAAAACAAAGAGGAGCAGGATCTGAAAGAGCAAGAGAAGAGTGAATACAAAATAAAACAGGAAGTGATAAAAAAACTAAAATAATGTAGAGAAACAAAACATGACCTGACCAACAAACCAGCCCACCTTGCATGTGCCCTATTGGCTGATACACACATATGTGGAGGCATTTGATTGGTTGTCCCTACCTTTTTAAATTGTTTTACCTTTCCTTCAATTGTGTACCCACCCTATTTAAATGATGTTTGTTAATTTGTTTCTCGATGACCCTGATGAACGCCATGAGCCGAAACGCGTCGGTCTAAATTGTTAATAAAGTTGATCTTCTTACTACAAGCGTTGCTGGAGCATTTTGACCTCCAAGAAACAAAACATGACTTGAGGTGACCTGACGGGTTGTGTCATTAATGAGAGTTTACTAGTTTACTAATTACGAAATAAAAACACCTCCAGAGGTCACGTCAGGCGGCAGCAGCAGACTCGTGTTACCAAACAGTCGATTATCGGAGAAAAGAGCGAATTAGTCGTTAATGAAAAACCACTTAATGACCATTTAAAAGAACATGTCAGACTCCATTCAGGGAACACAGGCGTGTTTTTGTTTCTGTGTGCGATGAAAGTTGTTTTGCAAACAGATCTAATTAGTTGGACTGTGTGTGTGTGTGTGTGTGTGTGTGTGTGTGTGTGTGTGTGTGTGTGTGTGTGTGTGTGTGTGTGTGTGTGTGTGTGTGTGTGTGTGTGTGTGTGTGTGTGTGTGTGTGTGTGTGTGTGTGTGTGTGTGTGTGTGTGTGTGTGTGTGTGTGTGTGTGTGTGTGTGTGTGTGTGTGTGTGTGTGTGTGTGTGTGTGTGTGTTGCAGTCGGAGCCGTTTAACGGTCAGGGCGGTCTGCCGTCTGCAGGCGCCGGAGGATACAATGCCTTCACTCAGGCTGCAGTCAGCGGGGTGAGTCGTGTACGCAGACTGCTTTTTAAAATCACTTAACGAGTCCAATTAAGAGACGGGACGAGGACGGAGACATTTAATGAGACACTGTTTGTGTTTTTATCCCTCGGCCTCTCAGCCAGGTCGGGGGGGAGGAGTCATGCCCGGGTATCCGAGTTCACCGATGGGAGGGAACCCGACGCCTCCGATGACGCCCGGAACCTCCATACCGCCCTACCTGTCCCCGGGTCAGGACACCAAACCCCCCTACCTCCCACCGGACACCAAACCCAGCATCATCTCCCAGCAGCCCCCTACAGGTGAGACGCAGAACTGCAGCTCGATTATTCTGCAGATCAAAGCTTCCTCACACTCTCACCTGTGTGTGTGTTTTTCCTCTCCAGGTAACCCGAGCGACGACCTGCGCCTGACGTTCCCGGTCCGAGACGGCGTGGTGTTGGAGCCGTTCAGACTGGAGCACAACCTCGCCGTCAGTAACCACGCCTTCCAGCTGAGAGACTCCGTCTACAAAACGCTAATGCTGAGGTAAATCAGAAGTTTACAAACACACAATCAATTATTACCGTAAAATCCAGAATATAAGTCACACCTGTTCTGAAGGTCTCTTACAGAGAAAAAAACGTTTAAACTGTTTTCCTGCGTGACGATTTATATTGTGTTCAGCGATGTCTACAACGTGCAGTTTCTGTGCAGCTGTGTCGCTCTTAAAGTCCCGTCTTTTTTCACGTTCAGGAGTTTGCGCTCCTACTATCTACAGTACGGTAGTTGAGCTCTCAGCCTGCTGCAGGGAATGTTGTGAGGCACGGACCTGCTAGCTTGTGAGTCGCGCTGCCCGACTCCGCTGGTCACTCTTTAACTTTAATATAGGACTCTTTCAATCAAAAGAACACTCCACAAGGTTTATTTACGGAACAATATACCACTGTTTTCTGTAAATGTAGATTATGACCTCGTGAGGGAGAAAATATGTGAAAAAAGTCGCACAGCCAGCCTGGTCGGTGTCGCCGTCTTTCCCAGCACAGCGTGCACTCAGCTTTCAACACACAATGAATGGGGATGTGTTTTTAACATAGACTGTAAGGTTTTTAATCACCCCAGGTCGCAGTGATAGGGGCTGCTGCCCCCGCTGTAAGGACGGCGCGTGTTTCAGTATTTTATATTGGTGTATTGGTCGCACCGATGTATAAGACGCAGCCGACTTTCAAGACGAAAAAATAGGTATTAAAAGTGCGTCTTATACACCGGATTTTACGGTAAGTATCTGAAATCCGTCCTTGTCCGGTACTGCACTGAAGCACGATCGTCCCCCCTCCCCATTCCCCCGCTGCACTCACACCGCTCCAGGACTAACCGGGCCTGAGCACGGTCACCTCTTGTTCATAACGTTGTAATACAACACGTGAATGTCTTTACATGATCATGAGGCGTGCTTACTTTACAAGACAGATGGACTCGAGAAAATGAAAACGAGACGCACAGTCGAGTCAGCGTTGACACTTTGTTTCTTATTTTGAGTCGTATTAATCAGATACAGCCGGAACACTCCTTGATTTCATATGAGTACGCCCTTAGAGCCCTCTTTTAGTTCCAGTAATACTTAGGCAACATTTCCGTTGACATGTTCAACATGTTTGTGCATTTTAAACAGAGTGCAGGAGTTTGCTTGTGATTTCTTAATGTGAGTTCAAAACAAGAAATGATCCAATTTGTTGAGCCTAAGACTTCTATTTTTGTTGCCTTGGTATCAAAACAGGTATTGATGTTGTCTGATTTTAAAACGTTAACACATCATGACGACCCTGCTCCTGAGAGGATAGTTCTTGTATTCAGGGATCCTCTGTGGAATCATTTTTTAAAAGGACAATCACATTTTTAAGAAGCATTTCAAGGGTTTTTCATTAGATGCAAAAACAAAAGATTCTGTAAAACGTGAACCTTAAAGACATCAGAATAAAAATCACTTTTTTCTTCTCACAGGCTGAATGTGAGTGAGTAGGAGATATCCTGACGTTAGAATAAAGACTGTAGTAAAGGATATTTGGAAAACAAATACATGTTTTTTCTTTTGAATTCTTTGAAAACAGGTCCAGTCCATGTCTGACAAAGTGCTCCTTTATTTAATTAAGATGTAAATGATCTGCTGTAAATAATCCAACATGAAGAAATCTGTTCCCTAACGTGTAAACAAAGGAGAGATGAACTTCTTTGTGATTTATTTCTTATCTGTATCATCTTCAGAGTGATTTCAGAGCAGAGCACCTCTCTCTGGAGTGCTTTCTTTTTTCATACAAAGAAAAACACCAGAAGAAGAAAAACACACCAGGAATGTTTGATAACCCCACCCCAGTGTGAGCCTGATCATATGTGCTGTGTCTCCCCCTGCAGGCCGGACCTGGAGTTACAGTTTAAGTGTTACCACCATGAAGACAGACAGATGAACACTAACTGGCCCGCCTCTGTGCAAGTAAGTTCCCCTCTGGGCTCTGATGAAGAGTTAGTAAGAAGGTCCTTAAATACTTTTTAACTTGTTGTTTTAAAATCAGAATGAGAGCTGATTCTGCTTTGACCCCGCAGAGATTTAAATCCTGGATGCAGACTTTGCTGGGTTTTAATAATAACACAGAAATCTTGACAGTTTGTTTGATTTGCTCATGTTTTAAACCTTGAGACGTGTTCAGTCCGTCTCCACTCTGCAGGAGAGCTGATAGGTTTCACCTCAGTCCATGTGTGTGCAGCGCTGCGCCTCAGCTTCGCCCGACGCTGGAGCCACAAAAACGGCTCCTCGTTACCTTAACTCTCTCCTCCAGGTCTAAACTCCCTCCCGCCCACTACGCTCTGCAAATGAAAGGCGTCTGATCCAACCTTCACAACAGGGTCCTAAGTCTCTAACTAGACTCTTCTCTGTCGCCCCCCAGTGGTGGAATGAACTTCCAAACTCCATGTGATCTGCAGAGTCCCTCTGCACCTTTAAGAAAAAGCTAAAGACCCAGCTCTTTATGAATACCTACAACTAGATGTTTTATTGCTGGTACAGGACAGGCGGCGACCTCTGGTTTTAAAACATGAAGTCGATACTGAAGTGTAAAATCCTGCAGTTACTCGAGTGTCCACTAGAGGCTGGCTGCAGAAGCACAGGAAGTCACATACACACCCATTCTAAAAAGCCTGTTTTTACAGCAGAGATTAACATGTTTACAGCCTGGTTCAAAAAACCAAAAGGTGTGATTAGCTCATGTCTTGATGGACACACACTGTACGGGGGGTGAATGTTTTGATGACTCATCAGTTTTGATTTGATGAAGGATAAGAGTTATTCACAATAAGGCGTGTAGCTGACCTGATTGACAGGTGGGCGTGGTGTAACGGTTTGTCAGGAGGTTTAAAACCCGCCTCAGCTCCAGCTCTCAGCCTGTCGTTAGGTTGACTGAAAGTTAGACTGAGACAGCATTTCCAGCATGGAGACCGCCATCGATGGGACTCCAGCGCCCCCTGCAGGAACAGACGGTTGACGTTCATCCATTAATATTTACACTCTGTGTTACAGGCGCTGTAATGTAGAAACCGACCCCCCCCCCTCCCCCCCAGTTAAAAAAATGTGACTTCATTATTAAAATGTAATTTTTTCTTCTTCTCCACAACCAACTGGCGACGCCCAGAAATTACCCCGTGACCCCCGCGGGGGTCGAGACCCCGAGGTTGAGAATCTCTGCTGTAAGGAACCGACATTTAAACTGGAATTTATAATGTGTTTAAAAATATATTAAATTGTAATTTTTCCTGTTCCGTAAATAAGTCTTGACTTTTTTTTTCTTCACTCTTTTTGTTCTTGACTCTCGTTTGTTCCTCGCCAAAGTGCTGATACATCTTCTTCCTCTGTTGTTTTGAACAAAGATTAATTATTCTAATTATTTTTTACCTTCAGTCTCTGCATTGTTACACGTTAACTCCTTGGATTTAACTTTTTTATCAGTCTGCAGAAAAAAGCAACAACAAGCGGCCATGAAAGCGTTGAAGTAAAGCGACCAGTCGTTTGATTCCGTCTCTTTTCTCCCGGCTGTATCAGGTCAGCGTGAACGCCACTCCTCTGTGCATCGAAAGAGGTGACAACAAAACGTCCCACAAGCCCCTCTACCTGAAGCAGGTGTGCCAACCAGGACGCAACACGGTGCAGATCACAGTCACCGCCTGCTGCTGCGTGAGTCTCCCACAATGCACCTCCTTATGTCTCACAGATGAGGATCCCGTGTTGAGGATGTTTTTTTCCCCTCCTCTCTCTCCGTAGTCTCACCTGTTTGTGCTGCAGCTGGTCCACCGGCCGTCTGTGCGCTCGGTGCTGCAGGGTTTGATGAAGAAGAGACTCCTGCCGGCCGAGCACTGCATCACCAAGAGTGAGGACAAAGACAAAAAACAAAACACTTCTAATAGAGCGCAGTTCAACCGTTTCACCACTAGATGTCACTGTTGTTGTTTAGCTTTAAATAATAATAATAATAATAACTTTATTTAAAAACACAGGTTTACAAAGTGCTTTGACAAACAGCAAAAACAAGAACTAAACCAAACACAGAAGAACAGAAACAACAGCAAGAACATAACAAATGTAAAATACTAAAAAATAATTAAATACAATTCAACAGAAAAGAACCCAAAGTGCACGATAAATGAAGGCAGAAAGTAAAAACGAAACTTCCTGCAACAACAATTTGTGTTTATATCGAAGATTAACTTTCCAAATCAATCACTCAATCAATCAAACTTTATTTATATAGCAGCTTTCAGACAAATTAAATTTCAGTTCAAAGTGCTTTACAAGAGTGCAGAAAAGTTATTGATGAAAAAGTAGTTAATAAACTCATTGAGAGACTAATGCACACCAATAAGAATTAAAAAAAATATATATATAAAAATGAAAAAATAAAATATGACACATAAAAGCAACAAGATATTAAAATGAATACATAGGAGAAGAATATTTAAAATTGTAGTAGGATAAAAAAGACAAAACAATAATGTTAAGAT
>NC_083628.1:574364-604364 GCF_963584025.1 Labrus mixtus
GCATCACTGAGAGTCAGAGCTTTAAAAGACCACTTCGCTTACATCACAGATAAAAAGAGAGTCAGAGGAATATTTTATGCCTCTCAAAGTGAGGCACATAACCCTCACACGGCCGTTTTGGACGCCCCTCTGTTTGTCAGATATGAGAGCAGTTATCAGGTCAACAGGTGTTGCAGTGATGGAAGCGGGCAAGAGAAGTGGTTCAGATAGAAGTGATTGTACCCGACCTAAAAAGCCTCTGCATGTTTCTAATAAGCTCCACGAGCAGAAACGTGCTCAAACTAGGATCAATATTGGAGATGCTTTTGAAAAATGGAGAGAGGTTAGAACACAGAAAGGTTTACAGACCCATGCAGAGCTGGATAAACACTGAAGCTTCAGAGTCCACCACATGGTGACCTGTGTGAGCATCGACTCTAGAGAGGAGGGGGGGGGGGGAGACAGCTCTCTATGATGTTTAGAATTTAGACTGCAGTACCCGTTTTAAACACTAGGGGTCAGAGTTACATTTTGCTCCTGTAAGTAAAGAAAGTTAGCCGTAGATACAGATTAATTTTCTGATTCTTTCACAGCCTGTGATGTTTATTTTTACAACACAAACCACCGCAATTTTGAAATGTGAGAAAACTGTGGATTATTGTGGGCTCAGAACTATTAAATGCCAACATTGAATTGCAGATATCAGCAGTCCACCTCGCAACAGGAGAAGAGAGCTCCAGCAAAACAAACATGACCCTGTGTTTGTTCTGCTGATGCGTCACCAGGCTGAGGCAGTGCCTGAGCAGTGTTGTGGTCGCAACAATTCTCTTTGCTCCCTCCATTCAGCTTCTGCACCCACCTGATCCACCTAGACACCTGCCCACTGACACAGATACACGCCCACATACTGCAGGAGCACATTTCATAATAAATATGCTGTTAGACTCAGGGTCCTAACAGCAGGTTGTTGGCAGCTGAAAGAAACCGGGCTACATGCCAAGGTGTCCCATTACTTTTGTTCTTGAGGTAGGTTTTGGGTTTCTCAAGACCAGGATCAGGGCTCATCCTGGTTTCTGAAATCGGGATATGCACAAACACAAAAACAGGATACCTGACCAAAACAGAAATACACACTTCAAGTTATTTTTTTGTGATAATAATACAGAGCACTTTATTTTGCTAACCCGTCGCTCCTCTTTAGCTCCAACCTCTCGTCCACTTCAGGCTCCAGAACACCAACATGGCGAGCGCCAACATGCAGACAGAGAGCTTCAAAAAGGCAGAAGACAAACAGAGCGGTGACATCAAAGTGGCTTTGCTCGATATTTATACAGTCTGTGTTTTCATGTTCTCTCCAACGGGTTCACCGAGCGCGCTCACATGATGCAGCTCCTCCAGGTGAAGTCAGGACGGGTTCAGGACTCCTGACTGTCCTTTCCTTCTGGCTCCTGAGTCCAGTTAAGAGCTTTTAACTGGACCTGAAGTAGACCTGTTAACTTCACTCTGTCTGTCTGCAGCAGCTGCTCGCTGTCTGCTGAAGGTTTTTTTTACAGAGATTAAAATGTCACACACGCCTGCTGTCCTGACTCTTCAGGAGAGACGACAAGGATCACACCTCACGATGTGTGAATTTAATTTCATCTTTATTCCATTCAAATAAAAAATTATCTTTTTTTAAAATCTGTGTCTCCTTCTGTTCTGTCACCATCAGACGTCTCACTCTGGAAGAATCGAACACTCCCACAGCATCCTCCAGCAGCACAGTTCAGGTGTTCACGGGAATCAGAGTCTCGGTGACGCCGGCAGTCCGCTACCTCAGCGGAACACCAACTCCCAGAGTTCCCGGCTGCAGAGCGAAGGCTCCTTTGGCCTGGGAGGTCCGGGAGCACCTGGAGGAGAGGGAGCCGATCATAGTCTAGATGTGAGTGGAACCTGCTGATGATGTGTTCAGTTTTGTAAGATGAGACCTGAACGTGAGCTCAGCTTCTAAGTTCTTTATGGAATAGTGAACGACTTTGATTTGGGAATCTCAAGAAAGAATCCAAAGTCAAATCAAACTTCTTTCAGCTTGAAACTCCTCTTTTTAAAAAGAGCTTCAGATGAATTAGTTTAATTAATCAGTTCAGTTCAGATCTTTATTGTCCCTGGAAGGGAAACTTGATTTGCAGCAGTGGACACAAAAACACAACAGATAAACAGACAAAGGATAGTGCAACGCAACCTGATGAGATACAACCAAGAAATATGAAATATAAAATATAAAACTCACTGTTCATTAAGAAGTTTCACTCAAATGGTATAAATAAATAAATAAATATAAAGTGCAATAGCTCTGCTTGAAAGTGCAGTCAAGGAATTAAAGAAGATTAAAAGCATTAATTGCACGAGGAACATATGAAAATTTAAATCTGTTTGTCTTAGCCCTGAGCAGCCTGAACCTCCGACCTGAGGGGAGAAGAACAGATTCCTCTAAGAGAGGACGATGATCAGAGCTGGACAAGATAGACTTTGCTTTCCTAACAACTTGTCTGTTCCAGATTTCTGAAAGCTACTGAGCGCTGATTGTTTTACTGGCTGTATTGACGATACTGGAAAGACGATTTTTGTTCTGAACAAAAAGGTTACCATACCATGAGATAAAACAAAAGGTTAAAATTGACTCGATAAAAGATCGGTAGAATAAAACCATCAGTGTCTTGTCCACATTAAAAGTGTTCATTCTGCGCAGAAAGTAGTCTCTGAAGGCCCTTTTTGCACATTGCATCTGTGTTCTTGTCATGATTTAAGTTTTTGTCAATCACAGTGCCCAGGTACTTGTAACACTCAACATTCTCCACAGGTGTACCTTTGATCATAGGTGGGGAGGTTGAGTGGGAGATTTTCCGAAAATCAATGACCATCTCTTTTGTCATCATGCTTGTTTGATCTGTACAGAAACTCTATTGTGCTTTGGTACGGGGAAACGGGGCCTAGTGTCAGAGCGCCCTTACACTAAAGTTAAAGTCAGACATGTATCGATCATTGTTTTGTTCGATGAGTTAACCCTGCTATTCCCGCCCGACCCAACATGCCTGTTTCTTATACAGAAGCCTTTAACACCTGTAACACTGCGTCTAAATCTAACTTATTTCTTTTGTTTTTTTGTTCTTTACCCGTCTCTCCGTGAAGCTTCTTCCTGAGCTGACCAACCCGGACGAGCTGCTGTCGTACCTCGGCCCCCCCGACCTCCCCAACAACAGCAGTGATGACCTGCTGTCTCTGTTCGAGAACAACTGAGCGCCTTCACGCGTCACTCCGCTCATCTTCCAGCTCGAACCTCTCTGCTCCTGTCTGCTGTAGCCCCGCCTCCATCGGTTAAAAAAACAGCACCGTGTGTGTGTGTGTGTGTGTGTGTGTGTGTGTGTGTGTGTGTGTGTGTGTGTGTGTGTGTGTGTGTGTGTGTGTGTGTGTGTGTGTGTGTGTGTGTGTGTGTGTGTGTGTGTGTGTGTGTGTGTGTGTGTGTGTGTGTGTGTGTGTGTGTGTGTGTGTGTGTGTGTGTGTGTGTGTGTGTGTGTGTGTGTGAGAGGGTGTGTGTGTGTGTGTGTGTGTGTGTGTGTGTGTGTGTGTGTGTGTGTGTGTGCAAGCGTTTCTGTGGGTGTCTTTGTCGCCCTGCTGTACTTGGACGTTGTTTCAGTGCAGATTTCAGGAGCAGGAGGAAAAACATGTGAACACTGTTTGTGATGAAGAACTGAACAGAACACAGCACTGACTCTGCAGACCAGCATCTTTAGCTATAGCACAAAACCCACGGGCTGAAGGATGTGAAAATACAGGAGATAATTTATACATTTTATGGGTAAAAGGAGAACACAATGGAGGAGTTTCAGACGTTTGAATACAGTGGTTCCCAAACTGTTTCTTTTTTCTAGGAGTAGCAGAGAGAACTCCCATGAGTCCCTGCTAGCCTCAACTTCATCTTTTGTTATTGTAGTATTGCTTGAGAGCCCCCTGGTAGCTGAATCTACATACTGTATCTTAAAGCCTGGACGCTGGAAACATTATGCACGAGTGCAACTCACCGTACGTCTTCAATCAGAGCTCGTTTGTTTCATATTCAGGTGTAGTTCACGTCCTCACTGAGGCAGCGATCAGACCTGACCTGCCACATCGGTTTGAAGTGTTGCAGCAGTCGTTGGCCTCGTTGTGTCTTCTGTTGTACCTCGGCTCATTCATCAACCGCTAAAATTTACTTTCACAAACTTCTTGCAGCTTTTTTTTTTAAAACTCTCCGACCTCGAGGTGAACCTCCCAGTTTGGGCGCCACTGTAGAACACTTAGAGACGTGTGATGTTGTATTTTTCTTACTGTCAATGACTCCCTGGAGGAAAAAGTTAAAACACAGTATCGGAGTCTGTTCCAACTTTATTCATAAGAGAAACCTATCTGGGTACTTTGCCCAGCCGATGCAAGCGCCGCCCCTTCCTGGGTGAAAACATCCCATCTACCTGAATGGAGGTAAATGGAAAAGACGGGCTCTCAAGAGATTTAAAAGCTTAAAATCAGAAAACTTTTATGTATGACGAGGAGCTGAAACCCGACGAGCAGTGATGTAAACATGTAAATGACTTTTCTGAACAGGCGGGCATCATGACATTATAAAATAAACACACGTACAGGTTTACAGGAGTGTCTCTTCAGTCTCTCTCAAACTGTTCCAGAGGAGTCTGAACCCGACATCCCACACCTGATGTGTGAACATCATGCTACCTTAGCGGGATCAGCACTTTTAAATAGTATTTCTTTGTAATTGTTTCTAGCTGCTGCTGTCACAGATAGGTCGCCCGCTCAGAAATAGGCTAACACAAATCAGATGCTATCAAAAAAGAAGCGTTAGCATTCAGCCACCATATTAGTTAGCTTACACTTACATGAATGTTACAATTCACTTAGCAGACGCTTTTATCCAAAGCGACGTACATCAGAGAGTAAGTACAACACTAATCCATTCATACACCGCCACCGAAGCAGCGGGAGCAATGCGGGGTTAAGTGTCTTGCCAAAGGACACGTTGGACATTACCTCAGCTGGGGATCGAACCCTCAACCTTCCGGTTAAGAGGTGATGACTCTACCAACTGAGCCACAGCCACTCCTGAACTTGGAAATGACCCCTAACTTTCAAAAGAGACCATTAGCATTCAGCCAATTAATAGCTAACTCTTTTGTTATCTTTGAAGCTAGCCCACTAAAAAAGCTCACACAATTGTAAGCTTAGTAATTCACTCCTTTCTTTTGCTATCATATAGCAGTGTTAGCATTCAGCCACTTCTTAGCCAACATTTTAGTAAGCTAACACTTACGTAAGCTAGGAAGTTATTCCTTTCCATTTAAAACGTTCAAAAGCTACCATTAGCATTCAGCCATTTCATAGCTAACATTTACCAGATCTTGGAAGCTAGCTAACAGTTAAGCTAACGTAAATGTAAGCTAAGTAATTCATTCCTCTCCTGTGCTATCAAAAAGCAATGTTAGCATTCAGCCACTTCTTAGCCTATATTTTAGTGAGCTAACACTTACATAAGCTAGGAATTTACTCCTTTCCATTTGAAACTTTACAAAAAATCGTCCATTAATATTCAGCCATTTCATTGCAAACATTTACGTTATCTTGGAAACTAGCCTAGAAATAAGCTAACACAAAAGTTTGCTAGGAAGTTAATCCTCTCCTAGCTAGCAAAAGGTAACCATTCAGCCCCTTTCGTCTTCTAAAATTCACGTAGCAATGAGGTGGCCTAATGCTAACCATAGCTGAGTAGCTACTCAAATATGGCGTGATGCTCCTTTAGATTTTCACTCACTCTTACAGCTGGTTAATCTGAAAGCGGTAACATGATAATATTTTGTCCTGCTAACTTCAAAATTATTCCGATTTAAAACCTCGGGCACAGAAGGAAATTAGCTGTCGTATTTATGTTTGAGTTATTAGAAACATCTGGTTTAAGTCTTTCATGGGATTTGTTGGCAGTAAGAAAATATATAATATCTTCTTTTCTGTAAGATACAGGCAGTGAAAGGGGTCAAGTTTCTTTCTACTGATTTTTACTGAATACAAAATAGAGAAAAGATTAAAATAAGACCTTCAAAAAAAAAAAGAAAAGCCCGGCCTGTGAATGCGATGCCCGGATGTAACATAGACTTTTTTTTTTTTTTTTTTACTCCGCTGAGGTTCATTGTATCTCTGACGTCCTTCGGCACTGTGAACAATATAAAAACTCCTCTCCGTTACGCTCGCCCTCTATTGGGGGATTTTTCAGCATTCTGTAAATGAGATCTGTGTGTCGTGGCATTTTTCTGCCATTTGAGAGCTTTTAGTTTTTGTTTTTTTTGGATCGTTTGAAATGTATAACCCATCATGACACAGGGTTTGTGTACTGTATAATTAGCTGTTTTCATTAGAGAACGTGTGTGTATCAAATGAATTGTTAACCATGGTCATTTTTATTGTTATTAGTTGGATAATGGATCATTGTTGGCACTGTATACATACATGTATGTTAGAAATCTATAAAGCAAATTGTACATCAGAAAACAGTCAGCTGATATTGACTAACACGGTTAAAGACGCAGAAATTATTCTTAATACCACTTTTTAAAGCTGACCGTGTTTTCTACGAAGACTTGCTGTCTGACGTTTCCCGAGTGAAGGCAACGTGATAAAAATAAAAAACTAATTGAGCTTCACAGAAATCTTATATTTGGAAATGATGAACTATTTAAGTGCAAATTTGCTACAACAAAAAAGCATTTTTTTTTTTTTAAATGTGTAAACTATTCCACATATTTTGTAACACATTGTAATTGCCATTATTTTCTATTTATTTTTTAATCATAATCGTCATTGTACTTACAGTTTCCTTGTCCCCGCCCTGGATCTTCAATTCAGAATTAAAAAATCACTTTATTTGATTTTTTCCTGCTTTTTTGATTTAATTAATTTCAACAATTAAAGGACATTTTACAGATCACAGGAACGCTGGATTAGAACCTGGAAAATTTATTTTTCATTTTATGGTGAAAAAGCCGGTGAGCGACTTCAACTTTTTGGGCAAGACGGGAAGTGACGTCAGTCGACGCCACAGGCGGCCTTCGTCGCCAATAGTTCTTTGCCGTCTGCTTGGTGTGTCAGGGCCTTAAAACAGAACTAACACCGAGCTGGAGGGACATGCCACAGGAAAATTTGACAGGAAAATGGTGTAGCCTAAATAAAATGTATGGATGTGTGTCCGCTTTGGGCTTCCGTAAAAACATCCAAAAGTGTATGTTTTAGTATATTTTCACAGATATTTAGAAGAGTTAAGTTATCCAGGGGCATAAAATGCTCCAACCACTGTGGTATTTTAAACCCCCATTAAACTTCTAAAAATTGTCATGTTTTGATCTGAAAAGTACGGAGCCCCGGAAGTCCCAAAAAGTAAAATAAATAAATAAATACATCTTGTGAGCGCAAGTTATCATCTAGATATTAGTAATATCAGTGTAGAAATGTTTGAAATAATTATAATTAAAGCTAAATACCATTTAATAATGATGATTATTTGAAAAGCGTTGCATAAAACCGCTTTGAATACATTTCCCAGCCCACTGTGAAAGATCTTTACAGTTAAAATGTACTCACCCTGCGTCAGTTAGTAACACCACTCTATTTATCTCTTTTGTGTTCATTAAACTCACCTGATATTTTAGATAAATCTGATTTTTAAACCTTTTGTAAACGAACTCCTCCAACAGCAGAAACCGGCCAACTCCGCTCTAACGGGTTGCCATGGAGACCTCTCACCAGGCTCCCGCCCTTCACTCCCAAACCCCGCCTTCTCTTCATTCCTATTGGTTCATCCTTGCGAACGTTAGAAGATCCCCGGTTGTGATTGGCCCTCGCCTGTCCTTCCATCCAGCGGATACATAGAGGCACGGACTGAAATAGATTCAGTGTTATCACGGCGCTGTCAGTGAGCGTTTTATTATTTCGGTGAAAAACGCCTTAAAGAAGCGTTTAAAAACATGGGAAACCCAAAAGTCTTCTTCGACATCACTATTGATGGAGCTAACGCCGGCAGGATTGTAATGGAGGTAAGATAAACAGCCCAATACTTACTTTTTATTTGTTATTTATGACTTTTTTAATCGACTAGTAGAGTACATTAGCATCCATCAACACCTGCTAGCTCTAATATTCTTCTCTCCTGCACCTTCAACGCCTTCTTTTTGATAGCTTTAGTCATATAGTTATTAATTGTATACCTGTATTTAATAGGATTAATTACATAAGAACAGATAACAGCAATTACATCATAGAGAAATCCTCCAGAGAGCTGGTGCCTGGATGGAAACGCCCATCATCATCATCATCATCTTCATCTTCATCATCATCATCATCTTCATCATGTTCTCAGCAGCAGCAGCAGCTAGGCTACATGATGGAGCTGCAGTTATTTATAAAGAGCAGGTCAGGCTGTAAATCACAGGAGATGATTATCTAATGTGCCCCCTCCTCTGAAAACCATCACAATTACTTAATTTACTGTCTGACATATGAACTAATCCAAAATATTGATTAAATCACATATTTGATGCAAAATCTCCGTTTTTTAGCAGAATCTGCATTTTTTTAATCTCTTATCTAATAATAATAATAATAATAATAACTTTATTTCTATAGCACCTTTTAAAAACACAGGTTTACAAAGTGCTTTGACAAACAGCAAAAACAAGAACAAACTAAACCAAACACAGAAGAACAGAAACAACAGCAAGAACATAACAAATACAAAATACTAAAAATAATTAAATACAATTCAACAGAAAAGAACCCAAAGTGCACGATACCCAACAGACATATATAACCCGACCATCACAAGAACCATCACAAGAACCATCACAAGAACCATCACAAGAACCATCATAAGAACATCACAAGAACCATCACAAGAACCATCACAAGAACCATCATAAGAACCATCACAAGAACCATCACAAGAACCATCATAAGAACCATCACAAGAACCATCACAAGAACCATCATAAGAACCATCACAAGAACCATCATAAGAACCATCACAAGAACCATCATAAGAACCATCACAAGAACATCACAAGAACCATCATAAGAACCCAACAACACGAGCTGAGACCAAGAGGAACAAATATTTAAAAAGATTTAAGAAACTAAAAGAAGGTAAGAGCAGTAAAATAAATAGAAACAAGTGAATAAATTATCCCCAAAAAACAATAATATTAATAAAAATAAAAAGTAAATATAAATATAAAACATAAATAGACAAAGTAAGTAAGATAAAAAAATTCCAAGTTCAAACAGAAGAGGAGTTAAAATAAGAGGATAAAAAAAGAACAGTAAGAAGTAAAAGAAGATAAAATAGTAAAACCAGAAAGAAAAGACTTTAAGAAGACGACATCATATAAAAGAAAGTCTGTAAAAGTACGTTTTAAGAAGGGATTTAAAATAATTGAGGTGCTAATGTGATACTAAAGTTCATATCTGTGTGTTATTTGGGTCATATATTTTCTGACCATTAAGATGATTAATTAAATCACTAAGCACAATATTTTATAGACAAAAAACTGAACTGTAAAGCTTTACACCTGACTTCTTGTGTTGTTTCATCAGCAGAAATTAAAACGTTTTCCTGTATTTTTGAGCCTTTGGACTAATAACCTCAGGTGCAATAAGAGATGTAGAAAGTTAGAGACAAGAAAACATATTTATATTCTCATCTCATTGTACAGTGTTCCCCTTTGTATTATATCATTGCTTTAATACAGTGTATAGCGTCTGTACAGTTGATTTTAAATCACTAAATCAGCTGTTACTACAACTACAACTTATTTATTTTTACTTTTACTTTTTTGTACTTTTCTACTCTTTTTTTTAATAATGCTATTCTATTTTATATATAATTTTAACTTTTTTTGTAGAAGCTGACTCAGGGAGAAACGCACAAGAATTCCAATGTACCTGTACTGTCCTGTACCTGTGCAAATGGCAATAAACATCTATTCTATTCTATTTTTCCTTTAATTCCCCCTAACTTCAACATCTTTGTTTCTGCAGCTGCGGGCTGATGTGGTCCCAAAGACTGCAGGTAGGTAAGCTTTGACATTATAAAGCATTGCTGTTGTTGTTTATCTCCAAAGACTGAAATTAGAATTATGTTTGGTCGGTGGGAAATGATGCGTCCTCGATAATCCTCAGCGGAGAGTTGCTTCTGAATGTGGGTCGAGGCTGTGGGTGCAGCAGGCTGTGAAATTATTCATCAAAAGAACCTGAATGTCAGTGTTCCCAGTGACACAAAGATCCAAAAGTTAACTCTAAGAAGACGCACAATAAAGCACTTCACAAAAGAGCAGACAGGAAATAAAAACAGAAATTCACTATAAAACCCTAAAAGACTAAAATGGGAGAGTGGGAATAACATAATAAAAACATCAAATAAAAGTGAATACAGAAGATACAAATATAGGAATGAAAAAAATGAAGAAAAAAAAATCCCAAAAGTTATCTTGAGACGCTTTACAGAAGAGCAGGTTAAAGACCTTACTCTTTGTTATGGTACAAAAGAAAAATGGGATCAGGGGAGATAATATGCAGGAAGGATTTCTCCTTTGTATTCCTGGCGTTCCTGTTGTCCACTCTTCCTCGCCTCTGAGGTGGAGGTCGGAGCAGGCCGTGCCCGATCACCTCGCTGAAGGTTGGGGAGCTCCATCTACTCAAGAGCCCGGTTTCTGCTGCTGGGACAAGGCCTCTTGGGCTTCTAACACACTGACACGGGGGGGGGGGGTTAGCAGCTGGCTGGCCCCACCATCAATCCCATATATATAAATGTGGCAGACCAAAGTATGAAAGTTTGTCCGGTAGCTGGAGAGGTGCCAGGTAACTCCCTGAGTACTGTTGAGGGGTCCTTGAGAGAGGCATCGAACCACCAACAGCCCTGGTATGCTCCCTGGTGCGCTCCCTGTGCGCTTACTCTGACAGCTCTCCACTAACCCATGTCCACAGGTCCTGCTCGTGCATGTGTGTGTATCACGGTCCTGTGTGTGTGTGAGCAGCATGTCTCACTAAACCAGAGTTTCCCCTTGAGGGGTTAATAAAATATGTTGAGTAAAAATAAAGAAAGGAAAAGACTTGTTAGCAATGCTTTCTATGAAAGATCAGATGTAACCTAGTATTAATTTGTAGTTTAGATAATTGTTTGAGTGTGATATATACGTCGCTCTGTGAATTAAAACCTGCAGGATGATGCATCACTGGAGGACTGAGATTCTGTCCTACATAGCCTTCGTTTAGAAATGTGACCTCATTGTCACTCGAGAGAAAAATGGCCTTTATGCTTCTTTGGTGCAAATAATATGTAATGCATCATGCTGCGGCAGGATTCAATATGATACCTCCTGCATCTTTACATTAGATCAGATGTTTATTACCATTTGCAAAGGTGCACAGGTGCATGACAGAAAAGATGCATTGTGTGAACGTTTGTGCCCAAAGAAGTACTATCAAAGGAGACGGCTATAAGTTCCTACAGATGTCAGTGATGTTTCCTGGGTTCATTGCGTGTTTTAGGTCTCATACACCCTCGCCCGGGTTTGATAAAACCCTGACTTCCGTCCCATCAGCTGGAGGCTTTATCTGCTGCCTCCATTACAGTCCTGATGGCTCTCCTCTACCTCAACCGGGTAACAGTTTGCTTTCCACCCTCGTCTCCGGCGATCCTCAAGAAGTCCCTGGTGTGTGGACAGCTTTCTTACAAAAGCCTCCTCAATACGGCCCTCACCAGTGCACAGTCAAGTCTATCAAGGCAAGCTGTCTCTGATAAAATGACGATATCTGGTCACAATGATGTTTCTGCATCTTTGCATCAAAGGAGACAAACTCTGTACAATAAATTAGAAATATGTTGTCTTGTCCTGAGATTCTTTCTCATCATGTTATTGCTTTAATCTTAATTTCTAGCTAAACTGCAAACACTGAGAGTTCAACATTATATAATTCTTCACTTTAATACCTGAGACCAAAACGTCTTTTATTTTGATCCTAAAGAGGAATCAGAGACGACTCATTATGTTTCTCCAGAGTTCACCAGGAAGCGACCCCCGTCAGCAGTCGAGGATTGATTACTGAACCTGCCCACTGGGAGCAGTGGAATGGGCTTAAGGAGTGAAAGGGTCCATGGGGATCATATCTTGCATAATTGATGACGGCTGGTAGAATCAATGTGCAGAGGAGAGTGGGTGTGTTTCTGCAGTGATGGTAGGAAGCATTGGACCGGGGTCAGGATAGCATGGACAAATTCACTAACTGCTTTCTTTCATTAAGTGAGATAGAAACCAGGACTTCATTTTGTTGTGAAGATCATCTACTGACTGACATTTTCTTTCTTTCACAGAAAACTTCCGCGCTCTGTGCACCGGAGAGAAAGGCTTTGGCTACAAAGGCTCCTCGTTCCACCGCGTCATCCCTAAATTCATGTGTCAGGTAAATTGAAGATGAGATGATATGTTGTGTGTTTAAAAAAAAACAGCTGGAAGTCAGAGCGTTTCTTTTTGTTCTGCAGGGCGGGGACTTTACCAACCACAATGGAACCGGAGGCAAGTCCATCTTCGGGGAGAAGTTCGCCGATGAGAACTTCCAGCTGAAGCACAAAGGCCTGGGCACGCTGTCCATGGCCAACGCCGGGCCCAACACCAACGGGTCCCAGTTCTTCATCTGCACGGCCAACACTGACTGGTGAGCTCGCTCACTCGCTGACGCACATTCTGCCTCATTCATCGTCTGTTTCCGTCTTGTTTCAGAGCGTTCCCCCTCTCATGCTAATCAGCTGCTCTCCTCTGCAGGCTCAACGGGAAGCACGTGGTGTTCGGCAGCGTTGTGGAGGGCATCGATGTTGTCAAGGCGATGGATAAACAAGGCACAAAGAGCGGCACTCCTAAAGCCAAGGTTGTCATTGCCGACTGTGGGGAACTAAATTAGTGCAACAAAGCTCCTTCAGTCCGTCAGACGTCTCCTCGACCCTCCACGTTCATGTCGACCCTCTCAGAATGTCTGTGTTAATATCGATCCTGTGATATTTTGTACCTCTCAGTCTGCTCTTTAACAAAAATCTGAATAAAGTGTTGGTGTAAATAAATCACCCTGACAGCTCACTCTGTGCTTTAAAGAACGCCCACGTCTCTCTGGATGCAAAAAGACGTCTTTTTTTAAGCAGTCTCACAGTAAAGGTCTATTTTGATGTTATTGCTGTTCACACATTTAGCCACAAGGGGTCATGATTACAGAAGAATAGAAAGCCTTTATTGTCATCATATCTCTTGAGTAGTTGGAGCTCCCCCAACCTTCAGCGGGTGATCTGTCACTACTACCACCCGACGTCCCTGACCCCCAGCCTCCACCATCGGACTGTGACGTCCCCTAAACCACCTCCGTCCTCATTCATGCATGGCCTGCTCCGACCTCCACCTCAGCGGAGAGGAAGTGCGGTAACCGGAGTGCGAGAAATCCTTCCTGCATATTATCCCATATGCTCTTTTGAAAACACTTTTTCAGGTGATATTAGGATGACTGTCATCGTCTTAATGTGACTTTAATTTCTGAGAAGAGGATGATTTTTTTAGTATGCACTTTGAGAATAAACTTAATATGTTGAGAATAACATTGAAATACAACTTAAAGAAATAGCAGAAGTTTGATGAACTCTAATCCTCATCTGTAGATTTTCAGATTGGCCTCGGGTCCACAGAGACAACGAGGATCCTTCAAAGGATGCTTCCCTTGAATTGAGATGCAGCTACTGTTAATCATGCAGGATGTGTGCCTGCACGAGATGGATCAGTGTCGAGCCCTGCCCACCAGAGGCTGATAGGTTGGTGCATAAACCTGCAGGGAGGGTATGATCTGAAGTACACGTTTCTCGCTGTACATCTATCCTCCTTTCTCTTTAACCTGACTGTCCCAGTGGGGTGCACTCAGTCCTGACTAGACTTGGCATAATGTTCATTTAAACAGAAGTGGTGGAGTGTGAACACTAATGTGTTATGCAACTTCACTTCCTTCTTAAAACTAGTTTAGTAACACGCCTCTGCTGATTGGCTCAATCCTCTGACAGTCCCACCAAACAAGAAAAGAAGTTCAGACAGCCTTGAAACCAAGCAGAGCTAAAAGGTGCACCGCCCCCCCTCCCCCGCCTCCTAACCTGAGTCACATTTCCTCACACTCACGTCAGCTTATCCAAGTTGTTTTGGCACCTTCCTGTTCGAGCCTCTCCAACCAGCCTGGACCTGTATCTGCCCTCCTGTGTGACTTGATTAATAACGAGCGGCTGGAATCATTCTGCTGTCTTGACTGTCAGAGTTAGGGATCTCTCTGTTCCTGTGGAGGCTCTATCGGTACTTTTACTCCACTTTCACTGGTGTTGATCTTTGCGTCTCTTTTAGACACCGCAGTAGATCGATGTCGCTTTGCGTCCTGTTATGGTTCCCAGTCTTCTGAAGTGTATTTTTACTCCACAGGTCACACCTACACATTCACACACTGAAAGAGTCCATCAGTATTAACTCATCCATTCACACGCTGATGGTAGAGGCTGCTGAGTAAAGAGTCCGTCAGTGTTAACTCATCCATTCATACACATTCACACGCTGATGGTAGAGGCTGCTGAGTAAAGAGTCCGTCAGTATTAACTCATCCATTCACACACATTCACACACTGATGGTAGAGGCTGCAGAGTAAAGAGTCCGTCAGTATTAACTCATCCATTCATACACATTCACACACTGATGGTAGAGGCTGCTGAGTAAAGAGTCCATCAGTATTAACTCATCCATTCATACACATTCACACACTGATGGTAGAGGCTGCAGAGTAAAGAGACCATCAGTATTAACTCATCCATTCATACACATTCACACACTGATGGTAGAGGCCGCTGTGTAAAGAGTCCGTCAGTATTAACTCATCCATTCATACACATTCACACACTGATGGTAGAGGCCGCTGTGTAAAGAGACCATCAGTATTAACTCATCCATTCATACACATTCACACACTGATGGTAGAGGCCGCTGTGTAAAGAGTCCGTCAGTATTAACTCATCCATTCATACACATTCACACACTGATGGTAGAGGCTGCAGAGTAAAGAGTCCATCAGTATTAACTCATCCATTCATACACATTTACTCGCCACCATCACAGCAGCAGCAGCAACTTGGGGTTAAGTGTCTTGTCTCGACGTGCCTGCAGGAGATGGGGATCGAACCCCCCTGACCTTCTGGTTGAGAGACGACCGACTCTACCAACTGAGCCACAGCCGCACGTAGTTTTTGTAAGTAGTGTTCGGAGAAAAATTTGACCCTGCTTTCTTTTATCAGGTAAACAAATCACTCCACCTGAAACTGAAAAGGTTCATGCACGGGGACACAACGTGGACAGCCTTCATTTAGGAGAAATCCCGGAGTGTTCCGTCTGTATCCGACTGACATGACTCAGAATAAGACACAAAGTAAAGCAGCTGTCATGTTCTCTGATGTGCGGACGCAGACCCAACTACGGGTCCCTTTTTTTTTTCTCGAGCCCGTCTGTCTTGTAAACTGAGCACGCTTCATGATCACATAAAGTCATGCATGTGTTATAATAATAATTGATACTTTATTGATCCCGTGAGGGGAAATTTGTTTTTACACTCTGTCTAGTTAACATGCTACACAAACATAGGCCGAAATACACAAACATGCACAAACAGGATCCTGTGGACATGCACTAATGGAGAGGTCTCAGAGTGAGGGGGCTGCCCACAGTGGGTGCTCCTGGGCGGGGGGGGTTGGATGCCTTGCTCAGGGGCACCTTGGCAGTGCTCAGGAAGCGGCCTGGCACCTCTCCAGCTACCAGACCAATTTCCGGACTTGGTCCGTGCCGGGACTTGAACCGGCAACCCTCCGATTCCCAACCCAAGTCCCTACAGACTGAGCTACTGCTGTGTTGGATTACGACCTTATGTACAAGAGGTAACCGTGCTCAGGCCCGGTTAGTCCTGGAGCGGTGTGAGTGCAGGCCAGCGGGGGAATGGGGAGGGGGGACAACCGTGCTAAAGCATGGTACAGGACAACTTTGCTAATGTGAGTAGGGTTAGGGGTCCACAAGTGCATGTGTGAACAGAGGTATACTGGTGTCAGTATTAATTGCCGTCTGTTTCATAACCTGCTGAAAATCTCCTCACAGGAGCCTTAAATTAAGAATTTAAGTTATTCCACTCTCAGTTACGATACTTTTCCATTACTAGAGAAGTTAAGGAAACGGCCTCACTTCTAATCTGTCTTTATAAAGACCATTAAACCTCATCCAGTACTTTTGGGGAAGTTGATTCCAACACGTCTGCACACGAGTTCTTTCACAACGCTGAGCTGCACCACAGAAACCTGTCAGATGAGTCACTGCCCCGCCTTCCACTGATCGCCCTTCACTTGAAACCCCGCCCCTTAGTCTCTCCTATTGGTCCGTTCTCAGGCCTTTCAGAAGAAGCTGGGCTGTGAATGGCTGTTGGCAGCCTCTACTCCACCGACGTTTAGACCTACATGATTACAGACATAAAAACTTCTCCTCTGCATTGTCTAGGATTCCTTCAGGTGCTTTTCTTTCATATCCGTCTCACAACTAGTTCAAAGAAATGGCAAAGTCCAAAGTTTTCTTCGATATCAATATTGATGGCGCGCCGGCTGGGAGGATTGTAATGGAGGTAGGATAATTCTTTGATTATTCACTAAGCATTTCTTATCTCTCTTTGTTTGAGGTTTGAAACAAGCTGCAAGAATATCTTTGACATCGATTTGTGTGATTTGTGTTTTGCAGCTACGAGATGATGTGGTCCCAAAGACTGCAGGTAGGTGAACTTCATTAGTAACCCTGCATGCAGTATTAACCCCAGAGCCTCTGCCCAGGTTTTTTCCACACACCCAAAATAGGTTCATGTATGGTTGGGGATTTTTTTTACTTGGCTGTGGGTGAGGCCGGATTTAAGAGCCTGTAGAACCAGTTTCAGAGCCAAACGAAGGCGCCAGGGCTCCTGTCATAAAGTACGAGAGAGAGAGAGAGAGAGAGAGAGAGAGCGAGAGAGGAAAAATAAACAGGAAATGAAAATGCATCGGCCATTCCCACCAAGGGGTTGACAGGAATTGGAGTTGTTTGCTCTGTCTTGTAGCTGTTATGCAACTTCCAGCAAGAATAAAAAATGCCTGATTTATTACTAAAGTGCAGAGATTTTGTTTTCCCCATGAATACATGAATGCATTTTTGTGCAGTTTCAATATGTGCACAGATACCGCACTGGTTGCACACTGGTGGAAGGATATTAACGACACCACCCTCTCCCAATCACTTGCAATGAATTTTCCTGAATATCAGCGCTTTCTGACTTTACATGGACAATTTACCAGGGGGCTGGCAGGAACAATTCCTGGGAAAGTTTGGGGATGAGTTTTGGGCAAATGTGCAAAACAGTTACACTGACGATGTTTTAAGTCTCAGAGCTCCCCAAAACATGTGTGTGAAGTTTCTTGTTCTAAATCCACTCTGATCCTGTGTTTGATCATGACTATAAACCCCTCTATTTCAGCCCTGCTCAGAACAGGCTGTTTCTGTGTCTGTACCTTTAAATATGTAAATGAGCTGTGTCTGACCACGCCCCCTCTCTGGAAGGACTTGGGTGTCTCTGTCTTTCTCGCTCCATGTCCTATTGTTTACTGTGAGAAGGCAGACTCAGAGGGCAGAACAAACACCTAGCTGTGGGAGTGTCACCCACCTGGGGGAGGGGCTACTGCCCTTTGTGATGTCATGAAGGGAAAATCTCCAAACGGCCTGTTTGAGCACACATTTTCTGAAAAGTGGAGCAGGCAGAAGACAGAGAGGATGGACTTTTCTCATCATTGGGGGGTTTGTAGACGGACTAGAGACACATATTAGAATTAGAGGAACATGGAGAAGAGGATTTTACAGAATATCTGACCTTTAAATTTTGCAATTGTCTTTCTTTTACAGAAAACTTCCGAGCTCTGTGCACCGGAGAGAAAGGTTTTGGCTACAAAGGCTCCAAATTTCACCGCATCATCCCAGAATTCATGTGTCAGGTACAGTGACGGCTTCAGACTTCGACAGAGCTTACACATTTTAAAACCCTTGCAACGTATGCTTTATCATCCCAATTTGTGTTCCAGGGCGGGGACTTTACCAGACACAATGGAACCGGGGGCAAATCCATCTACGGGGAGAAGTTTGCTGATGAGAACTTCCAGCTGAAGCACACTTGTAAGTACACACTGTCCATGGCGAACGCTGGGCCCAACACCAACGGATCCCAGTTCTTCATCTGCACGGTTAAAACTAGCTGGTGAGTTCCAATATAAACCATGTATTGCTCGTTTAGGGTTCAACAGTGTCAAGTTGTTTAAAATATTTGACTTATACCTTATACCTCCTCAGGCTGGACGGGAAGCACGTGGTGTTTGGCAGCGTTGTGGAGGGCACGGATGTTGTCGACGAAATGGAAAAAAAAGGCACCAAAGGGAGTGGCAAGACTACAGCTACAGTTGAAATTGCCGACTGTGGACAACTTTAATCCAACATCTGCCTGCTTTCTTCTTAGAGATATCTGCAGTGTCTGTAGAAAACACAGGATGAACCCAATTTCTTTTTTAAAAAAAACCTTTATTTACTGTGTTTATATTCATGGTGTCACAATTTGTAATCTTTCCTTCAGGGACCTCATTGGTTAGAAAAATCTAAATAAAAGTATTTGATCCTGTTGGTAGTTCTTTAATCTTCAAATTAAAATAAGCAAAACCTGGGGCTTGGGAACCCCTTGGGATCCCCTTAAGGAGGAGCTAGAAAACATTGCTGGGGAGAGGGACTTCTGTGGCAATGCAAAGTGTATTTTGCATCATATGTGACCTTTAATCATATAAAGCAAAATGATGCCTAAGAATGAAATGTTTGACTAAAAATATTTAACAATAATAAACACAGTTTTAGCAGACCAAAAAATACTTTAACTGCTGCAAATCGTAGCGCTGCTCGATAAAAACCAGGTACAACAGTTATGGGAAGTGTTTTTATTTAGATTAAGAGACAGAATTTATCAAATGTTCATGTAATTCACAATAAAAACACCGAAACAAAAGACCTTCAAACCAATTTGACGTACGCAGAATTAAGGCATCAACATCTCCTTCAACGAGCCTCGAAGAGAGTGATACAAAAATAAACTCAAAAGAATTCAGGCTTTACTTTTGAAAGATCTCAGTAAGAAAACAAAGATATCACAAGAATATAAAGAGGAATGGAGACCGACAACCAATCACGGCACAGGAAAACCACAAATACAAAAACAGGCGGATTGGATACAGCACAGGTCGAGATCGTAGCGGAGCGAGACCCCCGTCAGGAATATACTTCTCGGTTGTTTTTTCTCCTCGTTTTTAGTCGAAAAGATTGAGGAAAGCTTCAGTAAAAAGGCAGATTCTGCTACACCAAGACATCATTGGATTCAGCGTAAAGTCGGCGTTAAATACGACCCTTTTCACTGACAGAAGACGTAACGAGATGAGATTTGAAGGGTCGATTCGTAACTCTACAGTTTGATCCAAATACCGTACAAAAAGTGCCAATCGAAAAATATCCAGGATCTCCTCTAAGTACCCGATACAGGGGTCTAATTTGGCCTCTTGGGCCGTCCATTGGTCCCCAAGTAGCCAGCTGTGATTAAAACGAGTATTAAGTTTACACACATTGTTCTTTATACTCATGATAGTCGAGTCCTGATAGTTTGCTGCTAAAACTTAATTTCCAAGGCTGAATTACAAAAAGTTTTTTAAAGGAAAAGTTCAGACAGTTTAGGAAATAATTGCCTCTCTTGCTAATAGCTTAGCCTAGCATGAAGCTAGGAGGCAAGTAGAAACAGCTAGCACGGTTCTGGTTGTATTGCAGTCAAGACCACAGTAACCAAGACAACCGAGACAAGACCAAGGCCAAGGTAGGTCAAGGCCGAGACATTTAGGGATCGGGACAAGACCAAGGCCAAGGTAGGTCAAGGCCGAGACATTTAGGGATCGGGACAAGACCAAGGCCAAGGTAGGTCAAGGCCGAGACATTTAGGGATCGGGACAAGACCAAGGCCAAGGTAGGTCAAGGCCGAGACATTTAGGGATCGGGACAAGACCAAGGCCAAGGTAGGTCAAGGCCGAGACATTTAGGGATCGGGACCGAGACAAGACCGAGGCCAAGGTAGGGCAGACCGAGATATTTAGGGATCGGGACCGAGACAAGACCGAGGCCAAGGTAGGGCAGACCGAGATATTTAGGGATCAGGACCGAGACAAGACCAAGGCCAATGCAGGTCTAGACAGGGACATTTAGGGACCAGGACCGAGACAAGACTAGGACCAAGGCAGATCAAGGCCGAGACATTGAGGGATTGGGACCGAGTCAAGACCAAGGCCAAGGCAGATCAAGGCTGAGACATTTAGGGATCAGGACCGAGACAAGACCAAGGCCAAGGCAGATCAAGACAGGGACATTTAGGAATCAGGACCGAGACAAGACCAAGACCAAGGCAGATCAAGACAGGGACATTTAGGAATCAAGACCGAGTCGCGCAGTTAGACTGTAACACAGGGAAGGTTGCGACTGATTATGAATGACTGAAGTTATTTGTTCTTTTAAAAAAAGGTGTTTTCCTTCTAATCACAGTGATGGCGTGGAAAAATAGCCAATCAATGGTGGTCTTGATTTAAAATCTGGAGTCCGCCCAGTCTGAGACCGAGACAAGACCGAGTAAAAAGTGGTCATAAAAATTATCCTATTTTTTTTTTTTTTTTTACAAATAAGGGTTAAAGATGTTTACTGGAGGAAGCCAGGCTAGCTGTTTCCCCCTGATTCCAGTCCTAATGCTAAGCTAAGCTAAGCTAAGCTAATAACCTGCTGACTCATCTCATACTTCGAGAAGAGACACGGGAGTGACACCAAGGTGTAAAGTTCCCCCAGAATTGAACTAAACCTTTAAACATCTTCATACTGTACATGTGAACTGATATTTCCATGTTTACGCTCGTGAGCTGAGGAGGGGGTTCCTCACTGTCCCCCCTTCACTCGCTTATTTCATGAAGTGGCGTTAAAACAGCAGGGATAAACACCACAAAGTCACAAAAAAGTGATACTTGAGGTAATCATTAATAAAACACAGAGGAGGGGATCGGAAAAGCTGGCTTAAATTTCAGCATCGGATCTTCTGTTGTTTTTCGTTAGCGTGAGAACGTTAGCCTCATTTGACATCGAGACAAAAGAGCGGGCTTTTGCAGGAACCCGCGAACAGCACAGACAGCCGCACTCTCGTCTCGTCTCGGCAGTTGGTAGCTTTTGCAACGGCACAATTTTGGTATTTTACTCGAAATACTCCGTATTAAACTTTCACTTTGAGTGCTACTCCGGACGGCTAACAGTCACTGTGAAGGTGAAGTCGTACACCAGACTAGAAGTCGCTAAGTGTCATGTTGGAGTACAATGATTCTAAAGAACCATTTGGACTGGAGTTTGGACTCTAGGTCGGCGGGGTGATTTTCACATTGTCCACGCTCTGCCACTGGTCAGCGATACGAACCCCAGTCTCAAGAGATGAAATTAAGACTCAGACTTAAGTCAAGCTACGGTTAGAGGTCGGTAAGGTCATAAACCTGGACTACTGTCCCGGTATTCATAGCTTTCATGTGACGTCCCCTTACCGTACGGCTCAGCTGGTTCTGATGACGGATAGCGTCTCAACGCCTTCTATTCATTCCGTATGGAGAGCCGGAGAGAGGCAGTCGCCCAGTGCATATTGGGATCGTGGCGGCGAGTTTCGAGAGAGAGGCTGCAGCACGCTTGCCGGACAAGAATGGACCAGAGCTCTATTCTATGCAAATGAGTCCAGCGACTAGCCGCGCTACAAGACCAAGGCCAAGGCAGATCAAGACCGAGTCACGCACTTAGACCGTAACACAGGGAAGGTTGCAGCTGTAACTGGGAGAAAAAAACTGATTATGAATGACTGAAGTTAATTGTTCTTTTAAAAAGAGGCGTTTAAATGCAGTCATTAAAGCTACGTCACCTATTGTGAAATCTACTGCGGAAAAGAGTAGGTGGAGAGGTTCCAGGAGAAAATCGGAGCCAGCTATGGGTAAACGGCCATCAGGCGGCGAGGTGATAGCTCCTGCGCGGTCCCTAGCATCCTCGCCTGAAGCATTGCCGCTGTACGGTTAAGCCTGCGACACACTCTGTGTCGTTATGGAAAGGCTTTCTACTGCTGCTACGCTACAGAGACGCTATCAATCTCATTTGCTACCTATGTGCTATAAACAGGTTTTATTTGTTGTTGATGCAATCCTTAATATCATAATTAACGCATAATAACGTGTCTTGTTGCCGCGGAAACACCGGATGTTAACATCAATGACCGCTGTATAAGGAAGCTTGAGCTGCCGTTCTGTTGCTTCTGGTGCTGCTGTGATAAAAAACATCATGTAGATTATTCTCATTAGCTCGTCTGTAAACATTTTGTCATCCTCAGGTCGGTTTCGCCCGGTCGCCATGACTACGGTCAACTCTGAATTTGTTTTCATCGGTGGCTGGGGGGGATGATGGAGTAGCAGAGAGAATCACTCCCATGATTCCCCCGCCAGCCTCGACGTCGTTGCTTGTTATTGTTTTGATTGAAATCACAAGAACCACAGTGAGTGTTTCATACCGCCGACCCCCCTCCCTCCCTCCCTCCCTCCCTCCTGTTAGGGTATCCAGTCCAAATGGGCTTTAAACTATTGTCTACTGGATGAAGTTCAGATCATCAAAAACAAATCTCGAATATCAAAATCCAGACGATATCCCGACACTACAGAGAGTGAAAACTCTGTCGTATTTTAACCAACAGGCTACATAACTGTGCTGGTTCAGACCTGGGCTACAACTAGTGTGAGTTGTTCTTAATGACACTTGCTGAATATAAAAAAGTACGCTGGGAGAAGACCTGCAAACACTACAACGAGGGGAGGAGAATCATCTTCTATGTGAGCACAATATCCCGTTGACTAAATTAATTTAAGACTGTTGTGAAATAACCTCCATGTTGTACGTACATTAAACCGAAAGACCTCTAAATATACTGACGCCATTTTTAAATATTGAAAGAAGGTTTTTCCTGAAACAAGAGAGAAAAGAAGGAATGAGTTAAAGGCAGGGTTGATAATTTATCCAAAACTAGCATGATTTTGAAAGTAGCATTCCCTCAGTGATCCGTCTGCACCCCCTCCCCTCTGTGCTCCCTCTTAAGCCACGCCCCCTCACTTACATCCAGAAGTGGACCTCAGCTCATCTCTGTCATTGTGTAGAAACTACGTCGTCTCATGTCTCATTCAGCGGTCAGTAAACTCACAGTATAAACTCCTAAAGTCATCAGTGACGAGCTTTGAGTGTGAGCTAGAGACGCAAGAGGTAGAGAGCGAGCAGGGATACAGGGAGGCGTCTGATTGGTTCATCAGATTGGTACCTCGTGGCAGACATTGGTCAAAGTTTTTACAGACTTACAAACTGATACAGATGATGGATTTTCTTTGTTCCTTTTTCAGAGAACCTGAGTTATTAATGTCTGTCAGGACCTAAAGACAATTTACACCAGAATCTGAAAAAGTGGATCTGGAGGAAATGACCAACCCTGACTTTAATGTCAGAAACAAACTTCTTCTTTGTTGACCGTCCCCTTATTTGGAAAGCTGAGTGTAAGTCGGACGGCTACAGACGCATCAGCTACATAATAGCATGACATCATCGCAGCGCCACACAGTGTAGCCCGCCACTAAATCAGTTTGAAGCTGGATTAACACCTCGATATAAGGGACGCATGTTTCCGCTCTATATCCGAGAATAAAAATGCTATGATATATTTTTTGGTTTCTGTTCAGGTTTTGATTTTATGAATCCGTCCTGAAAGCTTTCTCCGGAGTTTAACCGTCAAGTGCTCGTGTTTTTCAGAGGCTCAAACTTTACACAAATAAATTAAAATAACTTAATCACAAAAATACATTTTAAATCTGAAGATATCAGCCGAACGCTGCAATCGCATGCTGCTACAGAGTTCTGGTCTCAGAAACCAGTGTGGTGCTGTTAACTTGGCGCCATTATCTCGCTACCTGCTACCTCCAGGTGTGTGTGTATGTGTGAGTGTGTGTGTATGTGTGAGTGTGTGTGTGTGTGTGTGTGTGTGTGTGTGTGTGTTGAGGGGGGTTTTCAGCTCTGCGGGGACGTCTTACGGCTCTCTCTCAGGATGCCGTCCAGGCCGTTGAGCTGCCGGAGAAAGCCTCGGTTGGGGATGACTCCTCGGTGGTCCTTCACAGTTTTGATGGCTTCCACCAGCGTCAGGTTCTGTCTGATCATCAGGTACGCCAGAACAAGGGTCGCCGAGCGGCTCACCCCCACCGTGCAGTGGACTAACACCTTACCTGCAACCACACACACACACACACACACACACACACACACACACACACACACACACACACACACACACACACACACACACACACACACACAGGAAGTAGATCAACTCCTCGTCCACGGGTAAAAGACCCTCGTTTTAGAACGAGCTTTATCCACTTGCTGTTTCTCCTCACTCTCATTATATTTTCTCTTCTTTGCTGCTACGTCCACGTCCGTCATATTGACTGACAGGAGAAACGTCCTCACAGTTCAGAGAGGCTTTTTAAAAATCCTCCAGGGACGTGAAGGTGTTCCTCTCAGATCTCAGACACAGAGTCACCGCACAGCAAAGAGAACAACACAGCTTCATACTTTAAATGACTCGATTTAAGAAGCAAACGTCTCTTTTGTTGTCAACACAAAACAAAATAATAAATTAATTAAAAACACATTTTAATTACCGTAACATCCAGTGTATAAGAAATCGATGAGAGAGAGAGAGAGAGAGAGTGAGAGAGGGTGGGGAATGACATGTGGGAAAGGAGCCACAGTTCGGATTCTAACCCGGGCCGCCTGCCTGGAAGACCACAGCCTCCGTACATGGGACACGCGTACTAACCACTGTCCCACCAGCGCCCCAAGACGCACTTTTAATACCTATTTTTTAATCCAAAAAGTTGGCTGTGTGGGGCATCGTAGCCTAGCAGTCAGCAGAGGCCTATTTCCTCAAGAGTGGGCGACCCAGGTTCAAATCCGACCAGTGGCTTCTTCCTGCATGTCCTTCCACTCTCTCCAGTTTCTGACTCTATCGAGCGCCCCGTCTCTGAAATAAAGGCAGAATGGGGCGCTGGTTGCGCAGTGGTTAGTGCGTGTGCCCCATGTATGGTGGCTGTAGCTCGCCAAGCGGGCAGCCTGGGTTCAAATCCAGCTGTGGCTCCCTTCCCACATGTCATTCCCCTCTCTCTCTCTCCCTGATGTCCAACTCTATCCACTGTCCTATCTCTCAATTAAAGGTAGAAAAAGCCCAGAAATATGACCGCCATATCAGTATTAAATACTGACAAACGCACCGTCATGACCCCGAGTGCACGCTACCTGACCCATTGAAGATTCATCCTCAAACTAACCACATATTCTCCTGGGAGCTCCTGAGCTCTCGGAGGTTCCCCTGGATCGTTGGTGGGGACGGCCCGCTGCTTTTCTTTAAATCTTTGCAGCGTATTTATGAACTTACTTCGTTGTTGTTTGAGAGTCATAAAGGATAAATTGATGCGTATTCACGTCATCGTCTTATGACTGACCTCCGCTTGTGAGAGCTTTATGGATGAACTCGGCCGCAGGGTAGAAGTTGACGCTCATGTCGAAGGTCGGGGAGTCGTGGGCCTCGATGCCGTGGTACGTGATGTTCATCCCGGCGTAGTACTCGGCTCCACCGCGCCATTTGCTCTGAGCACAGTTCAGGATGTGCGTGATGCCGAGTTTGCCGAGCTCACGTCGGTCTGATGCGATATCTCTGCAGGGGAAATGTTTTTTTTTTAATTACCTTTACTTAATGCAACAACGGGTAAGATGTAAAAAGCTAAATTAAATGTCAAATCAAAGTATTTGAGTAGCTGGTTGGCTTGGTTACAGGATTTAAAAAATGTACAGACTATAAAGATTTTCTGAAATGTAAATGTGAGGTTTGAATGGAGAAACTTCTAGAAACATGGCCGCTAAAAAAAGTGGGCGATTACTGTTGCACCTGTCCCCAGTCTCCCCTATTTTAAGTACATCAACTTCAGGACTATATTTATCAAGTATTCCTGGTGAGTTTAACTATCATATTTTCTCACTGATCTCCGATATAAAGCCTCGGCCACACTTCGTCTGCATGGTTGCACGCTGTTTTTCCCGTGCAGAGTAGCCTCTCCAGCTCGGACACGGTCAGGATCGGGGTTCCTCGCTCGGAGTCTTTTCGGTTCGGGGATCTGGAGCTGCTCCGGGACCGGGAGAACCGGGACATAAACGCCATTTCATCTGTAAAAAAAAATAATAATAATAATAAATTATAAATTAATTTATACATTTATGAATGTAATAATTTTTTTTTAAATTATTTAAATTATTTAATTATAAAATGTTATTATAATTTTCTTTTTTATTATTTTAATAATAATAATTTAAATATTTTTTAAAGAATTTAATAAAATTAAGAAAATAATAATAAACAAAAAACAATTAAAATATCAATAAAAGATGGTATGAAATATGACGTATTATTCTTCCTCATTAAATATTAAAGCAAAGAACAATAAGAAAGAAGGAGAATAAAACGGTTGGAAAACAAATGATGCGTTCAGGTGACTATATAACGGTCACTATTATTTGATAACAACACATTTTACCTGTAACAGAATAAAACGGTTGAAAAACAAATGATGCGTTCAGGTGACTATATAACGGTCACTATTATTTGATAACAACACATTTTACCTGTAGCTCCATGTTGGGGAGCATTTAGTCGCCCTGTGACTGAGGCAACGCTCCTCTAACATATAAAATAAAAACACCCAGCCTCAGTATTTCCCGCTCCCTGAAGCCTCCATGTTTATTTTTTTTTACCTGTGTTGTTCTATTCCGCGTCTCTGTGGTGCTACAGGGCGAGCTCCTCCGCGGCCATGTTGGCTCGGATGATGATGGAGCTCAGCATCCCTCAGACATCTTCACCGTCTTCTTCTCAACAAGTCCTCAATCAAGAACAACAAACAGCTCCCGTTTTTAAAAGCGGCAAATACGCTCAGCTCACTTTAAAGAGCCCTGCCGGGTCTTTAGTTGTGATAATAATTCAGTAATTCCGATTATTTAAATATATTTAATTAAAAAATGATGATCATTCTCAACGTTAACGTTCAGTCAGTTGTGGCCGCTTGTCGCCATCTACTGGACAAATCATGAAACGCGTTCTCATTGGGCGGGAAAACGTGTAAACAAGCTCGCTACGCGGTGCATTCAAGTGATGCTCTGGAACTTTCGCTTTTCAAACAAAGCATTTCTTCTTAGTAAGCAGTTAACAAAAAGTGGCTGTTGTGGGTGTTATTCCTTATATTATTTATTGTTTACTCATCTGGCGTTTTAATTCTCCATTCGTATGACACAATCTGAATTTAAAGGTCCAATCTGTAAGATATCTACTGAATTAAACGGTAAAAATTACCTTACTATATTATCAGACATTAAGGAAACATGCTATGTTGAAGTGCTGGCTTCTCTGACAACAATGCAGCAGCCAGTATGTCCTCCTTCTAACTTTAGATTATTGTCCTGAAAGGTCTGGATTTGTAAGGACCAGAGAAAAAGCGTAAAACATAAACACATACTTTGACAGAAGGTACTTGAAGGCAACATGACGTACAATTCTTGCGACGCACGTGTGCCCGTAGTGAGGCGAAGAGATGGCTGCGGACAGGCTTCAGTTTCATGAAATGGGCATAGACGACCGTCTTTTAAAGGTACGTTTTAACTAACATGTCGCAGAAATGTGAAATAAACTTTCAATCAATTGTTGAATCAGCAGCTTAAGAGTAAAAAACGAGTTAAAGTGAAGAAAAGTCGAAGTAAACACGGCTGGACTTCCGGCTGTGTGCGTTATGAAGTCTTAAAACAGCTGTAATGTGAAGAAAAAAGGCCTAAAATGTTATTTATTTTATTTTTTATTCGTTGAGTACAGTGTTTAAGTATTAACATTATCACTGTCGAACTGATTGAACAAGAGTTTGGTAATATGCTGATAATAATAATGACCTTAAAGGCTGTATCACAAAATACAGGCTGGATGGATATGTGTCAGTATTCAGACATAAATAGTCTATATATAAAGTGTGATTCCTGTGAGAGCTCAAACTTTTAAGGAAACCTTTCTTTACCTATTGCCATCTAAAATAATTAATTTCACATTCAACCACATGATAAAGTCTGACAGCATCAATAACTGTTAACTCTTTTAACCCTCAGGCATCAGTTTCATTTACGACCCTCTGAAGTCACTAAGGACAAAAAATGTCCACTTCCAAAAAATAAAAATAAAAATAAAAATAAAACAGATTGATATTTTTTTTCTGCACAAATCTCTTAAACAACTTCAGCCCTGCTCAAAACTACCAAACAATCAATAATTTTTTGCAATTTAACCCTTTAAATGCCAGTTTGATTACTTGATGTCACTGTTGTTATTTAAGAAAAAGACACAAAAATGAGTTATTTTCCATATAACAAATATTTGGTGGCTGGGGGATTTTTTAAAAATCAGTCTTGGATATGTCAAAGATTATCCAAAATATTGACTTTGATGCATTGTTAGTTTTTGTGTAGCATCAGATTTAAAATGTAGTTCCAATTTAACTGCAATCAAAATAGAACAGATTGACATTTTTTTCTACTTTTTTTTTTTTTGCATAAATCTCTTAAACAACTTCAGCCCTGATCAAAAATATCAAATGTTGAGTATTAATCAGGAATTAAACCCTTTAAATGCCACTTTGATTACATGATTCTGGCATTTAAAAGGTTAAATTCCTGATAAATTCCTCAGAGGGCAGAACAAACATCTAGCTGTGGGAGTGTCACCCACCTGGGGGAGGGGCTACTGCCCTTTGTGATGTCATGAAGGGAAAATCTCCAAACGGTCTGTATCAGAACCAGAGAAAAACATATTTTTGCAGTAGTCTCTTCCTTTTTTCAGGAGCTGTATTTGATGCCTGTCTTCAATAAAAAATAAAAGATGCATGGTCAAGAAAGTGCAGAATAATCTGTGATTCAAGGTTGAAGAACCCGACCAGTGAGACTCCCAGATTCAGGCGTATTATGTTTACCACCTCATGAATAATGGTTATCAGCACCTTGAAGCTTCTCTCTCTTGCTGTTATCGTGATGTAGGCGGTCGCAGATCTGGGTTGGTCCGAGCCCACATTGATCCAGGAGAAAGCCATCCCTTTAGCTCTGGAGGGGAAAGACCTTCTGGCCCGAGCTCGGACCGGATCAGGAAAGACTGCTGCTTATGCCCTCCCCGTCATACAGCGGATCCTGGCCTCCAAGCAGGTGAGAAGGAAACAGAAACAACTGTGTGTGAAATCTGTTAAAACATCGATGATGTGTAGACGTTAATTATCATCGACCTTTTCCTCGTCCTTTGTCGATATATTCAGAGTGTTCGCGAGCAGGATGTACGGGCGCTGATTCTGGTGCCGACCAAAGAGCTCGGCCATCAGGTGCAGACGATGATCAGACAGCTGACGGCGTTCTGCTCGAGGGACGTCCGAGTCGCCGATGTCTCCGGGACAGCCGACCTATCAGCACAGAGGTCAGGTTTATGTTCATCGCTTTAAACCAAAATCATGATCGCAAAATCAACGTGGCATATTTTCTGATCGATAAGAAGTTTGTTTTCTTTTCTGTCTGAACAGGCCGATCTTAATGGAGAAGCCCGACGTGGTCGTTGGGACGCCGTCTCGT
>NC_083628.1:611864-626864 GCF_963584025.1 Labrus mixtus
GCCGATAAAAAGCTTGAGGAAGATACCCGTGTTGTAGTACTCGTAAAAGAGCGTCCTCAAGACAACTTTTTGAACGTCTCGTCTCAGAATGGAATGGAGCATTTAGACTCGCTCTAACCAAGTTTTTCTTTTCTTTTTTAAGATTTGTTTATTAGGAAAACATAAAACTTTACAAGCAAATCCACTGTCAACATGAACATTTTGTGGTGTGTTTCAAACAGACACAAAAACATATAAATAAATAATAATGATAAAATAATAATACATGAATAACCAGAGAAAATCTAGATGTATATACTTAAATAGATTTAGCAAGTGTACTTCCAATACACTCCTATATCAATTAGGCAATTCTATATAGTCATAATATAAGTATATTACAACTATACTAATAATAATACAGCATCAATAATAGTATGTATGCAAAGTAATGATTGAGAAAGAAATAAGAGAAAGAACACACAAATCCAGTGTCTATTCACTTGTAATATATCTAATTGTAACAATTGCTATTATTGTTTTAAGTAATAACAATAAAAACAAAGAATTTAGAGAAAAACAATAACAAACATAAACAAACAAACAAACAAAAAACTGGCTCTAACCAAGTTTTGCTGCAATGTTTAGGGAATTAAAAACAAGAATGTACTCGATATTTGCTGCCCAGGGCTTTTATTCTGTTGGTATTTTCTGATTGGATGTTTCCGCTGTCACTCAGACGTATTTCGACGACAACCCGAGAGATCTGCAGCTGCTCAGACACGACAAAGACCTCCATCCTGCAGTCATCAAACCTCACCTGAAGAACGTCCCAGAGTACCTCAGTAAGACACACACACAACATGCACACACTCACACACACACACACAACATGCACACACTCACACAGACACACACACACAGACACACACTCACACACACACACACACACGCGCACACACACACACACACGCGCACACACACATACGCGCACACAGACACACACACACACACTCACACACACACACACACACAGACACACACACACACACACAGACACACAGACACACACGCACACAGACACACACGCACACACACACACACACACACACACAGACACACACGCACACAGACACACACACACAGACACACACTCACACACACACACACACACGCGCACACACACACAGACACACACGCACACAGACACACACGCACACACACACACGCACACACACACACACGCACACACACACTCAGCTGGAGCTGTAGTCTTTAGGTTACTCATTATTTTCTCCTCCTTGTTTTCAGTCCCAGAGACTCTGAGGAGCTCGGTGAATCCTCTGTCAGCTCGCAGGAGGAAGAAGAAGATGATTGAAAAGTCCAAACCAGAAGGACTCGTGAAGAGCAGCTTCAAGGTAACAGAACGATCAGAGTTATAACGGTACCTGTGCCCTAATGAAAGGATAAGCACTCAGTGACCACAACACCTTCCAGAGCTCCAGCGCCCCAGAGTCACCCCCCTCCATGACGGCTCTAACGTCCCGCTATAACCACATATAGAACGCCTACATCTTACCTACTACACCTGTGCATGTGACCTCCAAATAACGACCACGCTGATACTACCTACTTATTATTTCCAGAAGTCGCCGTTGGCTCTGGGACCTTTATTTTGACAAACGGTTATAAGAACATATCGCTTGATAAGTAACTAAAGTAATCCCTCGTTGCAGCCCTCATCTTAATAATAAATGTAAAGGCCCTGACACACCAATCAGTCGCCTCACATCTTGGCCAAAAAGTTGCACTTGAACACACCGCAAAAACTACAGCCGACGGCCAACCACCACGTACGCTCTGCTCATGTGAGAGGAAATAACTCTCCATGCCAGCAGGGGGCGGTAGTCTGTTGTTATGATACAAGAAGACCATTTTCACACCGCTGTCGCTCACCACTCGTATTATAGGTTGTCTACTAATGGAGAATAATGTCTGATAAAACGTTCAAAATGGCGCTGGCGTTGTCAGCTTTTGGTCTTTTAGTGGAAAAAGAAAAGAAGAGGCGGAGGAGACAAATAAGGAGAAACCGCACTAATGGGTGAAAGCATGGAGACTACAGAGACATTCTCAAGGGGCTTTACTGAACCTGAGAGGAGAGCTGGAGAGAAATGAAACCTCCCAACAGCCAATCAGAGAGAAGTCATAACATCTACACAGATGTATTTGTGCTCAGTGATCCATTTTGTCTCCTGCAGAAGAACATCAGTGGGAAGAACCCGCTGAGGAGTTTCCGATACAGCGGAGGGAGGAACAGAAAGGTGAAATAAGGACGATCGACGCTGCAGCAGCAGAAACTCTGGATGTTTAAAGTGTGCAGAGACTCTCTCTCCTGGAAGAAGGTATGCCCCCCATTAACCACCCAAACAGGACGAATATAAAGTACACAGACTCTGGACTAAACGGGGCCGTCGAAGCTGAATGGACCGCGGACTAATTGGAGCATGAACGAGGAGGACTTGTGTGAACTTTGCAAACGACATCAGTTTGAACACGATGATGGAAAACAGCATCCATAATATCTAATTTCTTTGACGTCTGTTCTGAAAAAAACTTTGAAATCTTTATTAAAATAAAATGATCTCTTCTCAAACGCTGAGTATTTGAAGTTCCTGTGAGGTGCAAAGTTTTCCTCCAAGCTTTTTTTGGTGGTTTTGTCTCCGTTTGTTAAATTGCTATTTATTTCTCTATTTATTTATCAGTCCTGCATAGCTATGCACAAGTTATGAAAATCAGGATGACTGTGGCTCAGTGGTAGAATTGAGCCAATCCTTGATTCTGATACTGAGGTTTTTTAATTGTGACTTTTTTGGTGCAAACTCCAACAATGCCGACATTTTCTGTCATGTTTGACCATGAAAAGTTTGTCCAACAGGTGACTTCCTCTTCTTTAAATCAGTGTTTAAGGGTTCTAGATGGCGTCATTGCATATGTACGCCATGATGGATAAATATCGGCTGCGGACATCGGTTCACTCTGCACTTTGCCGATGGGCCGACGTCTGTCAAAATGGCCGACATTGAGGTTAACCTGATGCATCAGTTCAACCCTTCTCCTGTAGTGACCAGAAAACAAAAAACACAGACGGAGGTTATTTAGAAAATATCTTTATTTCAATCCAAAGCATTCAGTAGAACATTAATCCAGTTAAACTGAGTCCAAATATTCCACCGCAACGAATATAAAATCAAACATACACCTGTGAAGTACCTCATCATATCCTGTTTGTCACATGTTTGCTCGGACTTTCTGCCATCCCAAAAATTTCTTCACCTTTTAAGTCAAAATGTTTGTAAAAAATGTCCCAGGTTTAAAAATATGAGAATTACCATTAATGTCATATTAGTTTAAAACTCCAAATGTTAACTAATTGTGCAAGAAAACTCCTGAAAAACTCCAGATATCTGCAGGAGGAGGAGCGTCATGTGATCACTCTGAACGTCATGTGATCACTCTGAGCGTCATGTGATCACTCTGAGCGTCATGTGATCAGTCTGAACGTCATGTGATCACTCTGAGCGTCATGTGATCACTCTGAGCGTCATGTGATCAGTCTGAACGTCATGTGATCACTCTGAGCGTCATGTGATCACTCTGAGGGTCATGTGATCACTCTGAGGGTCATGTGATCACTCTGAGGGTCATGTGATCACTCAAACATCTGAATGTTTCTCTCTTCACTCAGAGTTTCTCCTCCAGCCTCCTCGTATTTAGTCTGCAGAAAGTCAGAGTGATCTGATGTGAGAACACAGCAGGAAATAATCAGGAGAATTCACCTGGAGCCAGTGGGAGGGGCCAGTGGGAGGGGGTGGTGACCTTTATTCCCTGTGATCGCTGCACGACCATAGACTGTCTGCACGCCACCTCTACCATCTCCGTGCTCTAATCAACCTGCTGCTGCATGTTTCCTGTTCTCCAGTTTGTTCTTCTCCTCTCTTTAGTTCACATTGAGATTCTCTTCAACTACACGCAGCATTGATACAAAGACAAATATGTGACACATGTCTGACCGGGTGTATGTGCATGTGTGAACAACCAGATCAGGAGAATATCCGGAGCAGTCCTCCTGAGATTATCTAGATATTTTCAGGAGTGCAGATGTGAAAACAGCTAAAAATAAGTGAAGACATTTTGAAAGATTAAAAATGTTTTGAAGCCGTGAAGTTGGAGCGTTATGAAATGGTAAGTGAGGGGTTTGTGTAACATACATGTGAGGTCACTGAATGTAGAAATCAATCGATGGTGTACTCGAAAGGATAGTCCTGTGTGGGCCCCGAGTCAAAGATGATGCTGTCAAACGGGTTCTCAGTCGACCAACTGTCCACAGGAAACCACGAGTCGTACCAGGAGGTCGTTGTCTCTGTTTTTGGTTTCGTTGTTGGGGCTGTGGTTGTTGTTGTTGTGGTCGTCGTCGTCGTCGTTGCAGTAGTGGTACCAAAACCGCCTCGTAATCTCTGCAGACGCAGCCTTCGTAACCGTATGATCCTGAGCCGCCTGAGTCTCTCCGCCCTCTGAGCGGCGGCGTGACCGTCCGTGGTGGTTTGAACTACGGGCACCGGGGTCGTTTTCACCACTCTCGGTTTGGGCACGAGCCGGATAGGCCTCTTGCCGTTGATGGCCATGATTTGTCGTATGCGGTCCCAGTTGGATTTGGCTAAAGTGAAGCTGCACGGAGTGGCTCCGGAGTCGTAGCCCACCATGCACAGTCTGGTCTGAGGGGTGTGGCCCTCAGCTTTGGCGGTCACTCGGTACTCTCCGGGATTCAACAGACGCCAGTAATCTCCTCCTAGAGCTGAAATATAAGTGACAAATATTTTTGGGAGTGTCATGTTTGGGATCCGGATCCAAAATGGTTTCAAAATGCAGTGAAAAATAATCTTTGTTGAAACCCAACGTACCAGTTCTGACATCATGGCGTATTCCCTCCACGGTGATGGTCGCATTAGACAGCGGGTTTCCCTCCGTGTCTCTCACAACACCTTTTATACCCCGGTTTACCTGCACAGGAGACAATATGTTTACAGTACAATGGCCAATTCCAAGCACATCAACTTTAACTGAACATGACATTTAAAGGTGGTCGTAACACTGCATTAGAATAGAATATAATTACTTTATTGATTGTGGTGTTACAGCAACATGTTATCAAGGCAAATAAAACAATATAAGAATAGAGACATAAATAAGCACTTAAAATATAAAAGATAAGAATAGGAAGAGATTTATACATCAAGGATTTAACTTAACATTCCTACTGGTTAATTCAAAATTAAATATAACATTTATTCAGGCTTGTCAACTGAATGTAAAAATACTTGCTGGAGGTAAGAGATGTAAGTTTGCAGTGATGACAGTGGTAAATGTGCAATAACTCAGTGGTGAATGTGCAATAACACAGTACCATTAGAGTACCATTAAACCGCTCTAAGGTTGGTTGTAGTTGTAGTCTTGCCATCTGGAGCCTCAAACTTTGCTTCCAATAATTCTCAGGTTTTTTTCAGCCTGGATACTTCTAGTAGTTGTTGCTGCTATAGTTGATTCGCCCTTGAGCTCTAGTCAGCTAACTATTGCTGGTTGAAACCAACGCACCAGTGAGGGATTTGCATCACAGACCTCAGATCAGAAAATTTGACTAAACCGCAAAATACTGAAGATATACATTGCAGTTGAAACGCGTTGCCAATCACTTGGCAAGACTTGAATTTTTCTTTAAATAAACCAGGAAAGAAACTTGTTGAGATTTAAAATCTCTTATTCAAGAGCGTCCTGGGCGAGACAGGCAGCAGCACAATCAAGGAGCAGCCAAACATACTAATACAAAAAATACATTAGACATTAAAAGACACAATTACCAAATCTGATCAGCAAATGTTTGTCAAGATGATCCACAAGAAAAACGTTGAAGAGTCCAACTCGTACTTCTCACCTGTTCAATGAAGGACAGCAGAGCCTCGCGGTTGTTCTCCCACTCGAGGGGAAGTTCACTTTCATGAGGAAACTTGTCACAGCCCAAGAAGACGGACAGCTCAAAGCAGTTTGTGTGCAGGTAGCTGAAGTCATTCATACCTGTGGAAGAGGTCGCCAAGTAAAGGATAGAAAATAAACGATTAGTTCAAAAACGGAGACTGCATGTAAGAAGTAAACGTAGCCACAATGATGCCTCCCGATGGTTTTTGGAAGCCATTTTTTAAGCCTGTGTTTTGGCATTTGGTCCTTAACCAACTTGGTTTTAGGAGACAGGTATTTGTCCACGTTTTTGTGATGATTAGGCAAAATGGTAGAAAAGAGAGTAAAAGAAATTAGCACAACCACCGCATGACGCCCAGCCTCGCCCATCGGACTGTGTCGTCCCTCAACCACTACCCACCGCCCAGCCTCGCCCATCGGACTGTGTCGTCCCTCAACCACTACCCACCGCCCAGCCTCGCCCATCGGACTGTGTCGTCCCTCAACCACTACCCACCGCCCAGCCTCGCCCATCGGACTGTGTCGTCCCTCAACCACTACCCACCGCCCAGCCTCGCCCATTGGACTGTGACGTCCCTCAACCACTACCCACCGCCCAGCCTCGCCCATCGGACTGTGTCGTCCCTCAACCACTACCCACCGCCCAGCCTCGCCCATCGGACTGTGTCGTCCCTCAACCACTACCCACCGCCCAGCCTCGCCCATTGGACTGTGTCGTCCCTCAACCACTACCCACCGCCCAGCCTCGCCCATCGGACTGTGTCGTCCCTCAACCACTACCCACCGCCCAGCCTCGCCCATCGGACTGTGTCGTCCCCACAACCACCGCTGTCCTCATTCCTGCACGGCCTGCTCCGACCTCCACCTCAGCGGCGAGGAAGTGTGGACAACAGGAACACGAGGAATACAAAGTTGAGCATATTGTCCCATATGCTCTTTTGTAAAGTGTCTCGAGATAACACTTGTTATGAGTTGATTAAGTAGAGTATGCTTTACCTGTATTTGACACTTCTATCAAGATTCAGACCTTCCAAAAAGTTTTCTATCTCTACCCCAGCTAAAGTCACTTGTGGCTCAACAAACGATGATGGAGCTGTTAAAATGTTGAACTAGAAGGCTCAAAATGGTAGCCAACAAACCATTGGGGCTTACATCAACTTCTTTACACCACACTTGGCAAATTTTTCCAGTAATCGATTACTGATTACTGAGAAATATGAACGTGAAATATTTCCTTGATGCTCAATGTATCGGCACTTACTGCCCACCACTGGCTTCCAGTTGGCTCTGTTGGCGATGCCCTGTCCCCCTGTGATATCATCACCATGGCAGGAGCCCCGGTACGTATCCGCCATGGTCAGATGGCTGTGGGCGTACGACATCGCCAACCATCGGAACATGGCGTCGTCCGGCGTCTCTCTCAGAGCTCCCTCGTTCTGCCGCTGAATGCGAGCCCACGTTTCCTCGTTCATCTCGCCATTCGTTCTCCAACGGCGGTTATCTGATTGCTTGACAAAATTAAGAGAATATTATTCTAGGCTGCAGAATACCGGAGGTTATCTATGTGTGACTGCTTTCTCGTGAAATGGTCTTACAGAAATTGGTGGACGCTGCATGTCAAAAGGGTACGCGACCAGTTTTTCTCCTCCTTGCAAATTGGCTCCGAGCACGAACGGTGTGCGCTCCATCCAGGAAATGATGGCTTTAGTCTCAGTGGCAAGCTAAGGGAGCAACAAATGCTTTAATATTTGAATTAGTGTAGGGTTAAAGGGGTAAAAAAAAAGCCGTAGGTGGCAGAAACAAACTCACAGAGCCATTGAGGGCGTTATCTGGGAGGGGAATGTGGTGATTGGGCACGATACGAGGGACCCAGCCTCTGTCCTCGGCTCCCCACAAAAGGCTGTTCAGGTCTGGGAAGTTCTGAAAGATGTCGTAACCTTCTTCAGTCCAGTGGCCCAGTGCCCAATTCCCCATTTCTGAGCCCTGAAGCACAAGAAGGATCAATTAAAAAAGTTAGATATTATGGAGAATGCTTTGAAAGTACTCTTTCTATTAAGCACGCTGAGGAACTTACAAGAGAAGTCTTACATTTCCCATAATGCATTTCAACCCTGCTATCATCAGCCCCTCTTCCTGTTGAACACCACATCGTTTTGAGGGTGGAAAGAAAAGATACCAGTATTTGGACTGATCCGTTTGTGTCTTACCATCTCAAAGGCGAGCTCGTAAGCATCCGGGTTAAGCGAGGGCACCAGATGTATTCTCACACCTTCCACCAGGCGGCGCACTCTTGGGTTGTCATCGTTGTACTCCTTGCACAAGAACTGCATCAGCAGGAGAAGAAGCTCCCGACCGAGCGCCTCATTACCGTGAAGACCAGCCGTGTACCGAAATTCAGGTTCACCTTTTGAAACAGAAAAGGAAAACTCAAATTTAAAAACGCAAATTTTGCACCTTTATTGAAGACCCTCAATTTTGATATATATAATATTATATATATATTATAATATACATATTATAATATATATAATAAGATAAAAATTTGAGGATCTATATGAACAACCTAGAATGTTTCGGTAACTCGGGCATTGACTTTATGGGCACTTTTAAGCCTCCTTCCCTTTCCCCCAAACTTGTGGTCATCAAAGGGGGCCAAAGAATCGCTGAACTTAACCAGAGAAAAAACTTGGAACATTTCTAAAGATTTGTGAATCTGGTGTATCTCGTACCTGTCTCGTGTTCTCCGGGGTTGTCGGAGATCTCCATGGCGTACATCTTCAGGCCCTGAGAGCTTTTCCCGATGTTGTAGATCCTTGTGATGTTTGGACACTCTTCGTTTATCACTTTCATCATCTGGAAACGAGTAGAAACATGGTTTTTACATCGTTCTTTGCATTCTTATCAGTCTATCAGTCAGACTTTTTATCAATCAGACCTGTCTCATCTCTTTGTAGTTGTGGTGTCTGAAGTCCAGGTCGTCTGTTGAGGTGACCTCGTTCTCACTGCGGTGGCTGCCTGGAAAAAGCAACACGCTGAAAGTGGGACTACATTTTCTATTGCTGACACCTTAGTTTTTCTTCTTCGGCTTTCAGTTTTGGGAAATGGAAAAACTTGGCAATTTTCAGTCACAGTTATGTAACTCTGTTCCACACTGAGGTTATGCAGTTCATGTTGTGAAACCGCCTTTTGTTGAATTAAGCTGTTCTTGCTCAAACTTTGGGGAAAAAGTTGTTTTGACTTCCAGTGGACGGTGACGTATTCCTCAAAGGAACGATAAAGCTCTGACTCATGAGGCTTTAAGAACCTGCAAACGCTGAAATCTGCAAACTCTAATCAAGGGTTTTTAAAATCTTACAGATGTGAACTTTAGACTGTTAGTGTCGTCTTGTCATACTGACTTGGAAGCTGACAAGCGAGGACCTCGGCTCGGAGACACAAACTGCCATTCCAGCTCTGAGGCAGGATGCGGATGTAGCGTGCGACGACAGGAACGGCAAACTGACTCATCACTGGCGTGTCTTTGTCCACATTCCCGTAAAACAACTGCAGAGGGAATATCACAGAAACAGAAGGAGTGAATTAAAGACACCCGAGTCAGGTCGTTGTGTTAAACAGTTTTGTTGTCTTCTCACCCATTCAGCATAGCCGTCGTGCAGAGTTGTCCAGTCACGACTGTCGTTACTGAAGGCCACAAAGTAGGTCGACACAAAATCCTCACTAGGGAGAAAATAAGACAAAATGACTTTATACAGACGATCACAGACCTTGTTGGTCAGCCGGAGGACGTTCTCGAGAAGTGCAAATGTGAAAATGGCTTTTCATGAAATTTGGGCCTGTGGTATTTTCTGTAATCCTGCTGACAAGCTTTCAACGCGTCATGATGTTGTTATTCCAGTAATGACCTGCAGGTTATTCACAAGAATATTGTTTTTTTTTCTTAATGTTTCATACCACTGGAGTGATCCAGAGTGAGGCCTCCGTGTAACTTACTATTTACAGTTAAACGGAGCCTCACCAGAAGTATTCATAGATCCAGCCAGATCCACTCCATAATGGAATGGGTTCTGTCATGGTCCATGCTTACACCAAGGTTCATGAAATTAGGGTCATTATTTTGTAGGCATCCCAGACAAACAAATGGCAAAAAATTGTTTTCCCTTGACGCACTCAAAAACTCTTTTGTCAAGTTGTACTTGACCAAAAGGATGAGCTGCATGTGTGAACACAAACAGGCAGATTTTTCACTCTTATTCAGAGTTTCTCCTCCAGCCTTCTAGTATTTATTCTGCAGAAAGTCTTTTTCCGGTTTCATACCACTGGAGTGATCCAGAGTGAAGCCTCCGTGTAACTTACTATTTACAGTAAAACGGAGCCTCACCAGAAACAGATGAACAGAAGCTGCTTTGAGGGAAGTGATGAACTAAATGGCTGCATTTTGCAGAAAGAGTCATTTTTGCTTCACTTTGGAACTGAGCACATGTACATTTCTAAAGTTACTAAGTGGACATCAAAAAAAGTAACGCACAGAAAAAGTAAGTCTTGGCCAGAAGTCGTTTATTGCTGAGAGCTGGCTTCACCGGAATTATCAAGAAGTCGATGGACAGATGTATTCAGAGTTTCTCCTCCAGCCTTCTAGTATTTATTCTGCAGAAAGTATTTTACCGGTTCCATACTACTGAAGATATCCAGAGTGAAGCCTCCGTGTAACTTACTATTTACAAACTATTGACAAAACCAAGCTTCTCCTCATCGGCACCAAATCAACAATCTCCAAACTCGACAGTTTTTCTCTGGCTATTGACCACTCCTCAGTTTCTCCCTCCCCTCATGTTAAGAGTCTGGGTGTCATCCTAGACAGCACACTATCATTCCAAGCTCACATCAATAATGTCACCCGGTCTGCTTATTTCCATCTACGTAACAGTTACTAATAAGACATCAATAAATGCATGGAAAAAGGAAGTCTTGGCTAGAAGTCATTTATCGCTAACGGCTGGCTTCACCGGAATTACCAAGATGACGTCCATCGTTCACAGAGGCATGTGTCGAAACGATGAATCCAAAGGTTTCAGCAGCATTAATGGATTAAATGTATGAAGCAGGACTCACACTGTATCAGAGTTTCTCCCCTGAGTGATGATTCCTGTGAACTCCACCTCCCGTCGGGCGTCGACCTCAAACCAGTGGCTCATGTCCTCCGGCTCTGCACACCACGCACCGCCGTACAGGTCGTCCTCGTTATCTGAGCCCTGCAGAAGGCGACATTACTCATCTTTGGTTTTTTTTCCCAAACGTTTTGACGAGACGACTTCCTGTTTGTTTCTCTGAAGAGCGCCGTGCTAAGATGAATGTTCACCTGCATGTTGAGTCGTCCCCTCTGAGCCGTGAAGCCGTGGTGGGACTGAGAGGAGGCCAGCAGCTGGTCTTCTTCCACCCGGTGGGACTCCAAACCCAGAGGAGGACAGTCTGAAGAAAACACAAACAGGATCTGTTTGACTCTGAAACGCTCATTTGTCTCTATGGCAGGAAACGTGTTGTTAATTTCTTCCTTTTGTTTTGCACGTATTAAGACATTTAAACGTTAAAAACATGTAAAGACAGAGTACTTCTCTTACTTTTTGGTTCCACAGGCACTGACATCTGCCTCAGCCTCTCCTCCTCCTCCTCCTCCCACTGCTTCCTCAGCCGCTCAGCTTCTCAGCGTAATGAGAAAACAACATGTGTCAAAACATGTTTGCTTTTTTTTTTACATGGACCTCACTCTTCAAACCACCACACCGCCACACAAAATATTTCCATATGTGCTCGAAACAGCTCAGCCTTCGTCCCACTCGTGCATTCCTCATGTTTTTCCAGTCTGAAATATGGGTCAGATCAGTCTGCTCGAGTTCTTGTCTTCGAGCTCTGTTCGTGCTGTTTGGATTCAAAGTGGAACTTTTTAATTTGATTGATCTTGAAAATGCCGAAATGTTGAGTAACAGTCGAGCAGATGTTTATCAAACACTCCTCCCTAACGGCTTCTAGAGATCATTAGAACATCGTCCAGCTGGACTCTGAGCCTCGTATAAAAATCAACAAGACGACACAGAACAGAGCCGCTCGTCCGCCCTGCTCTAGTGTTGGATTCAAGACCACACTAACCGAGAGCAAGACATTCCCGAGACCGAGACAAGACCAACACCGAGACAAGACCATAAATATCACTGACAAATCATCATCTTGTGTGGAGCGGGCGTGTCACTTACTTAAACCGTAACACGGGGAAGGTTGCGGTCGTAATTGGGGGATAAAAATCCAACTACAAATTAATTGAAGTTCTTTTAGGAAGAGGTGTTTTCAGTGGTGGTCTTGATTTAAAATCCGGAGTCCGCCCAGTCTGAGACCGAGACAAGACAGACTAAAAATGAGACGAGACCTTCAAAAAGTGGGCTCGAGACTCGAGACACTACCCTGCTCAGGTTTTAATCCTACCTAACCACATTCTTTCTCGTCATTGTTTGTAATAAAACGGGAGAATTAAAGACAAAAATCTCGATATTCAGTGTATTTTTTTTTTCAACAAAATATCTAGTATTGGGTGTCAGTGGTGGCCTAGCAGCTAATCACGCGCCAAATGTACAGAGGATGTAGTCCTCGAAGGGGGCGGGCCGGGTTCGATAAACAACTGTGGCTCCTTTCCTGCATGTCATCCCCCCTCTCTCTCTCTCTCTGCTCGATTTCCAACTCTGTCTTCTGTCCTGTCTCTACATAAATGCATAAAAAAAAATAAAAAACAGAATACGCGTCACCTCCCCCTCCCACTCGCTCGAGCTGAATTCTCCTGATTATATCCTGCTGAGTTCTCACATCAGCTCACTCTGACTTCACACGGAAGATTTACTTGGAGTTTGGCAGAAAAATCAAGTTGGAGTGAAACATTTGTCTGTTTGAGTTTCACACATTTCCGGACGTGTTCAGGAGTTTTGTACATGTTTGAAAACACCACAGGGCCATCTTATCTTAAGGAATTAAACATTTTAAATTCCCTTTTCTTAAAACAATCCTAAACTAACAAGTCAAAGGTTTTTAGTGAATCACATTTGGTGCTAAACTCCAAAAGTTACCTCATCATTTCAGGAACTCAAAGTGTGAAGAAAATCCAAATCCAAACCTTTCTCTGCCTTTTCCTTCCTCGCTCTCTCCTCCTCCTCTTCTTGCTTCTTAGCGGCCACTGCATGAAAAATATCAGACGCAGAAATCAGATCATCCTGCAGCAAGAATCTCAAACCAAAGCATTCATGATACGTAGAGCCGAGTTTATCCTACGATGGACTTACAATCTGCGTAATCATATTCTTCATACCACGGGCCGATGTACGGGACAACAGTGGTTTCCTCTGAAACACAAGCACAGAGATGATAAGAGTTTTCTTCATCCTGATGTCATGAATCCTCCAATACGAAATAACTTAAACCTGAGAAACCCTTTTAGATCAATACCATGATCACTGAGAACTTTTATTTTTCTGGGGGAGGGGTTACTGCCCTTTGTGATGTCATAAAGGGAATATCTCCAAACGGCCTGTTTGAGCACACATTTTCTGAAAAGTGGAGCAGGCAGAAGACGGAGAGGATGGACTTTTCTCATCATTGGGGAGTTTGCAGACAGACTAAGGACACACATTAGAGTTAGAGGAACATGGTGAAGAGTGTTTTGCAGAATGTGACCTTTAAGTCTCGCATCACAAACAAAATCCTCCCCTCCAGTATCTCTCTGACCTTATTAACCCCTACACTCCGTCCCAGAAACTCCGATCCTTGGATGCTGGTTTGCTCTCTATTCCCTGCACCACCCTGTGGACTACTTGGGGGGCAGAGCCTCCAATGGGCCAGCCCCCCTAACCTTCAGATCTCTCTCTGGGAGAGATCCTCAACGCTACATCCTCGGACGTGTTTTAAAAAACTTTTCAAAACTCTCTTGTTCAACTCGGCTTAATTATCTTTGTTTGTGTTCTGATGTAAAGTGTTCCTTGGCTTCCTTGAAAGGTGAGATTTTATCGTTATTATACAGACTATTAATTGATTAAATTAAATTAAATTAAATTATTATTATTTTTTTTATTTGATTTTATTTGATTTTATTTGATTTTATATTATTTATTTATTTATTTTAGACTATTAAAAACATGCTGTGTATCAGAGGGGTACCTGGTATGTACATGATAACCTCTGTAGTTGTGGCTTCTTTTTTGGGGTATCCAGCAGGGATCTCATCTGTGGAAACACATGGAGATCTGATCAGAGGCAGAGTCATGAAGGTGTTATGGTAACGGTCCAGAGAGATGCATTATGATGGGAATATATCTGCAGGAAACAACTCAATAAAACTTAAAAAACAGTGTTGTTAAAATCTGCCCCAGTAGTCGAGGACATTCACATCATAAATCTGTCTCGTCGAGTACAGCGGTAATCCTGAAAATGGGAGTTTCTTTTTACATCCTTCCCCGACATAAAATCTCCTGTTTTCAGAGCTCTCGTCGTAAAAAACCTTCATGAAACGTTTGGCTCTGAGGTTGTAGATGTGGAGTTTAACTCACTGAGGGGATTCGTTGGCTTCTTAGAGCGGTCAACTGAACGGAAGAGACGGCAAGGAAGCAATAAGGTGCATTAACACTAAAGCTAATACATTAAACATTAATACTAAGATTTAATGCTTCAAAATGTAATCACCTGTCTCTGCGTGTAAAAGAAACACATACTGCACATACAGAAATCACTTTATGTTTAACGTCTCGCGTGTCATTTTATCTTCAAACAGTGATCCAGGGACCAAATGTTCATCTGAGGACAGTTTGTGTATTGAACATAAACCACAGAATCTGTACTCTTCTCCAACTTTCATATTTCTCAACCAAAACTACACTAAGCTGCAATCACCTGTGTCCTGCATTGTTGTGTTAGCATGCTAATGTTAGCGCTCTTTAGTTAGCTCGTAGCTTCACATTGTTATGTTAG
>NC_083628.1:629364-636864 GCF_963584025.1 Labrus mixtus
GAGACAGAGAGAGAGAGAGAGAGAGAGACAAAGAGAGAGAGAGAGACAGAGAGACAGAGAGAGAGAGAGACAAAGAGAGAGAGAGGGATGGAGAGATGGAGAGAGAGAGAGACAGAGAGAGAGAGAGGGATGGAGAGATGGAGAGAGAGAGAGACAGAGGCTCATGAGGTCTATTCGCACGACCACACTGAGAAATCAAACAAATAATTTTTAGCCAATTTTAAAAACACACATTTTTCAGTATTTTGAGAAATTTACAGTTTTTTGTTCTTTCAGAGTTAGAAAGGAGAAAATGTCAAATGAGACTCACATGGATATAATCTCATGAGCCCCGTCTCCACCAGGCGTTCCGGTTCAGTTTGGTTTGAAAAGGTTTCCTCTGTCAAATGTTGGAAATGGTTCCAAAATAACCGATCTGTACCGTCCTACTTTTTGCTACCTTTAGAGGGAGGAGCTAGAGACACTGCAGTCCACTGATTGGTCTAAAGAATCGTTACTTCCCGTGACACAGCAGTGATAAAGCACAAACACAAAATGCTGCATGTTTAAATATCCTGTGGATTTGAAGAGAGTAACTTCAAGGCTGTTTATGCGACTTATTGTCAGCGCTTAGCTCCGCCCAGTGGACGACCTCGGAGATGCTGACCTTCTTAGGAATCGTTGATCTTTGTTTACTGTGTCACGTTCTTCTTCTTTCTTGTTGAATTTATTCTCTGTCTACACTTTCTCGCCCCGCTGTGTTAGTGAAGTGTAAGCGTACGGTTAGCCGTGGAGCCCGACCGCTTGCTGGAAACGCGGCTCTAATTTCCAGTGGCCGATTTAGTCATTTTGGGGCCCAAGGGGAAAAGTAATTTGACGGCCCTCTGCATCTCTTCCTTCGATCCGTCACATGTTGTTTACCTTCTGAGGTCCAAACTGCACACCTTTTTTTTAAAAAACAAATCTGATCATTTTTAGTGTGGTTGTTTTTATATTCATGATGTGGAAACAAATGTTTTTACAGTGAATTCAAAGCAAATATCTTTCTAATCAGCCGACAAACCGATGAAGGCGGGCGGACTCCGACCCCCGAGCCTCGTATGTTTAACTCCTCAGTCAGCTCTGTAATCTTTAACACCCCCGTTAGAGACTAATTACAAACTGCTGTTCAACAAAGCCTACAGCGAGTATTACAGAGAGGAGATCTTCAAACACTTCGTTATGTAACCGTCTCCAGACACACAGAGAGAGCGGCTTGTTTTCTGCTGCTAGACATGTTTCCTATTTTCCACTGGTCCTTAAACGCATCACAGCGCTGAGCCAGTCCATTACTCACCTGCTGTGTACCTGGCACACACGCTTTATACTCCGTCAGTCTCTTTACACACGTCTCTGAACTCACTGAAACTCTGAGGAACTTTTTGGACTTCTTATCCGCCCTGGGTTCAGGGTTAGAATCCCACAGCGAAGCTTTTCCTCGTCTGGATTCTTTGATTAACGGTGACACAAAATCCACAAAAGAAAATATGCACCAGAGGCTCCAGGTTTACAACATGCCGAATAACAGTGGTAGAGTCGGTCATCTCTCAACTGGAAGGTCACGGGTTCAATCCCCAGCTGCTGCAGCTACATGTCCAATTTGTCCTTAGGGAAGTCACTTAACCCCAAGTTGCTCCCGCTGCTCTTGAGCAGGGCACCGCACCCCCCGACTCCTCTGGTGAGCTCCCTGTGTAGTAGCCCCACTCTGACATCTCTCCACGAGCTGGGGATCGAACCCACGACCTTCCAGTTGAGAGACGCCCGACTCTACCACTGAGCCACAGCCGCCCCATCAAATATCAGCAATTATTCCTCAAAGTCATTTGACATGTTGTGAACCTGGAGCCTTTTGTGTCCTCAGGTCCTGTTTGTGTCTCAGTGACTCTGGAGGAGAGAAGTCCTCGACTTCAAACCACATTTCTGTCACTAAAGTGTCGCTGTGGCTTCTCGAGTCGTAGCTCATGGTTAGATAACGGTGCAGCCTAAACAACTCATTTTAAAGCCCTGCAGAAATGTCATCAGTCAAAATAAGAGAGAAAAGCGTTCTTGACGAGCTCCAAATGGACTTAAATGTTCTTATCATCAACTTTGTTTTATTTGGATATCATTCTTTTGTCTATTTGGTTTATGTCAATTCATTTTTAACGTGTTTGTCTGCAGGAAGTGATCGTTTAAATCTGAGTACATCTTGTGAAACGCTGAGAGAGACCCCGGCCTGAAACACGCTGCTGTTCATGTTTATCATGAAAAGTTTCATACTTCATCTGGACTGCTCTCGTCTTTGTTTCTATGGAAACATGGGCGTGAAACATCTCTGATAAAGACGCTGCACTCCGTGAGAACTCTAAAAAACAAGCTGAAGAGTTATACGTCTCAGGTTTAGTGAATCACGGCCTCTTATGTAACTCAAATCAGCCACACATGAGCATCTCTGGCTGGTTTTGTGGTTTTGCTTCATGCAGTGGAAAGAGAACATTCAGAGCATCAGTCATCAGCATGGAGCTACTGGAACCAGGTCCTCTCGTAAATCCCGTCTGCTCACTTAAAGGAAAGAAGCGTAGTGGAAATATTTCTGCGTCTGCTCCGAGTTTGTGTTTTTTTCTCTTTTTTTTGTGTGTGCGTTAGGATATAATTGAGGAGCAGACAGACGCCTCTCTCTCTCTGTCAGAGCTCCCTCTCTGATCATTGTGTGTTTGCTGCTGAAAGTTTTTAACCCTCTTGCATCATTATGGACATTTTTGTCCATTTGGTCAAATGTTACCTCTTCATCTGGTCATCACTTTGTCTGTTAGTGCTTATGGCACACATTTTAGTAAGAAAGTCTCTCTCTTGACACATCTGAGGAATGCACATTTTATTTATAGATAGATAGATCAATAGAACACTGAAACATGTTTACAACCCTCTGAAGTCATTAAGGACAAAAATGTCCACTTCCAAAAAACTGCTATAAAAATAGAACAGATTGATATTTTTTCTTGCATAAATCTCTTAAACAACTCCAGCCCTGCTCAAAAATATCAAATATTGAATAATTATCAGGAATTTAACCCTTTAAATGCCAGAATCATGTAATCAAACTGGCATGCAATGTCCAAACAGGGAACTACATTTTAAATCTGATGCTACACAAAAACTAACAATGCATCAAAGTCAATATTTTGGATAATCTTTGACATATCCAAGACTGATTTAAAAAAAATCCCCCAGCCACCAAATATTTGTTATGTGGAAAATAACTAATTTTTGTGTTTTTTTTCATAAATATCAACAGTGACATCAAGTAATCAAACTGGCATTTAAAGGGTTAAATTCCTAATGATTTAATGTTTGGTAGTTTTGAGCAGGGCTGAAGTTGTTTAAGAGATTTATGCAGAACAAAGTAGAAAAAAATATCAATCTGATCTATTTTTATATCAGTTTTTTGGCTTGGACATTTTTGTCCTTAGTGACTTCAGAGGGTCGTAAATGAAACTGATGCCTGAGGGTTAACAGTCACGTCCACAACCTGGACTCCTGGCAGCGGGGAGCAGGTCATGTGAGGAGCAGCGGTGTGTGCTCAGGCTGCCAAGAAACCGTCAGACCTCCAACTGGAAGTTTTCTGCTCCGTCATCTCTGAACCTCTGAGACATATTCATCAAAACAAAACCCCCAACTGTTGTGCAATCATGCCTTCAGAGATACAATCCATCCGGTAAACAAACAATACTTTTAAATCTCTGACACTGCAGAAAGGGAGCGAAGACAAAGGGTTGAATCAAAGAGTTCAAGTCCTGACTTTTTGTTGTAAAAGATGTTTGTTTTCACAGTTTGGGCATGTCCTGTGTTTCAAGCTTTTTATGATTTGAGTGTTAAGTGCACGACTCTCTACATTAGGTTGTTGGAAGCTTTGTGTCTTTAGTGCCTTTAAGTAACTTCTCCCCCTTGTTTTTTGTCTGAGACGGAGACGTTTCAGACAACAGACTTCAGACCGAATGTTTTCCTGCCTCAGAGATTGATTGCAGCCTTTCCTGTCTGTGTATCATCAGCGTCTTGGCTGCACGCTTAAGGCACAGCAAAGGTCGAGAAACATCCGATTCAAACCTTTAAAGGCCCTGACACACTGAGCAGACGGCACAGAACCAGTGGCTCACATCGCCGTTTGTCTTGGCCAAAAAGTTGCACTTGAACACACCGCAAAGACGACAGCCGACGGCCAACCACAACGTTGTCAGTTCTTGGTCTTTTAGTGGAAAAAAGAAAAGAGGCGGAGGAGACAAATAAGGAGAAACCGCACTAATGGGTGAAAGCATGGAGACTAATAAGCTGGAGAGAAATGAAACCTCCCAATAGCCAATCACAGAGCTTCAACATGTTGAATCAGCCAACAAAAGGCTGACGGGTAGCGACGGAGCCGGACACACCACAAAAACTAGGACGACGACCGATCACAGACGGTCCAACTAGGACTGACGGCCGACGACCTTGTTGGTGTGTCAGAGCCTTTACACTAAAAAAATGATCTGATAGCTCTGATAGAAACGATAATGTGGATGACAACATTTAGAAGACAAACATATTTACAGTTATTAAATACAAGAAGAAAGATTCTACGTTGACCTTCACTTGTGAGCTGAGACCAGTAAAAAAAAAACATTCAAATGGTCCCACAAATTAAATCTGATGTTTATTCCGTTTATATGTGATTTTTTGATCCAGCAGATGTCGCCCTTGAGCACCAGCATGAAACCAAAACAACTCGCGCTGCATTGTTGTGTTAGCATGCTAATGCTAGCGATCTTTATTATGCTCGTATCTTCACACTGCATGTAAATTTACCTGAAATGAGCGTGATCTAGAAACACAGTTAAGCAGTGAGTACAGTATGTTATTCTTCTTTTCTCTAGTCCCTCAATTAAACAACTTTTATACACGAGGGGAGGAGTCAGCCGGCCGTCCGGGCGATGTAAACAAAGTGAAGATAGGACTCTGAAAACTCTGAAAACATCACAGACAGTGGGACTCGGGTGTTACACCCATTGTAGACAGTCATGACTCACAGAGCTATTTTCAGAGGAGATACTTGATTTATATATTTAAGTGTGAAAAATCACATAGAAAGACTTTAACTTCTTTAGCGTCGTATCACAGATGAACATCCCCCTGACTTGTTTGAGATCTGATGTCTGAGCAGGAGACTCACCTGCCTCGATCTCCTCAGGTGTTTTCTTCTTCTTTGGTTTAGTCCGCTCCTCTTCCACCACTTCAGCCGGCTCGTCTGACATCCTAGCCCCCTCTTCGTCTCCTCCTCGCTCCCTCTGCCTCCCGTCCGTCCTCACCTCTCCTCGCGTTTCTCTCACCTGCATCCGACCCCCGGAGAGTTTCTTCTCCTTCACGTCTTCCTGAGGGAAGACCTGAGCACAGCACAGACTCAAACCCAGCAACACCACCACCGCCGCCTCAGCCCTCATTTCTTCTTCTTCTTCTTCTTCTTCTTCTTCTTCTCCAGTTAAATCAACGCAGACTGAGATGAAGCAGACCACATGCACACCAGGAGAAGCTCAGAATCTTAAAAAATTATCTTCAAAAAAACGGCTCTGGATCGAACATCTGACCTTCAGATGCACAGAGTCAGTCGTCCGATGCTGCCAGACTCTGAGGATCCTTTTTTTTTTTTTTTAAGAAGTCTCAGCAGACATGAAAGGGAGCGAGAGAACAAAAGGACGAGTCTGAGGAGGTCTGGAGAGCTTCCTCCCTCTCTGGTGTTGAGTCAGCGTGCAGAGAAGAGAGGGAGAAAACGTTGTGGGCTGGAGGTTTTTAAAGCAGAGAGCTGGTCGAGGAGGAAATGCATCTGTCTGGAGTTCTCCAACAGCAGCAGCAGAGCAGCACACCTCCCTCCTCCTCCTCCTCCTCCGTCTCCTCCTCCTCTCATACACTCAGACACTTCTCCCTCCTGGCCCTTCACCCCCTTTTCCCCTCACCCATCTCTGAACAGGGGGGGAGGAGCATCTGCCACATGGGACATTCCTACAAAGGAGGAAAGCAAAACAGAGAAGAAGATCATTAAAGAAAGACTTTTCAATGATGTCTGCAGTTCTTAGGAGAAGACCAGGGCATGACTGAACTCAGAGAGTGTCTGACCCGGGTTATTAACAAACCTCAGCGAGGAAAGTAAAAGATAGAAAATAAAAACTTCACAGACATTTCAAACAAGCTGAGGCTCCAGTTTCCCTTTGAACAGAGAACACAGACGCCTATTGCCTCCTGCTGGGTCTTCAAGAGATAACAGATTGTAAAAAAAAAAGTGGTGCACAGCAGAGAATCATGGGATGTTTCTTAAAAGCAAAAGTGTGCAACTTGTGGAATCAAGCAAAGCACATGTTTCCTTTGAAAGCTGAAAAATGTGCATAAAAATAATTAAATGCTAACTCAGGATATTTGAGGTTTTGCTGCTGCAGCTTTTCTTGGTCTGGGCAGATGTTTACAGCTGTATTCATTGCTTATTTTTTGCCTTTCTGGGGGGGGGGGGGGGGGTTAAGAGGCTCAAAGCATAATTATTTTATCCATTTTATCCAAAGCGACGTACTTCAGAGAGTAAGTACAACACAAGCAAGGATCTCGAGAGGAGAAAATAGCGTCAGGAAGTTCAAACTAAAAGCTTTAAGTCCGATTGGACACAACAGGTGCTGACAGGAAGTGACCAGAGGCAAAGCACAACATTGACGGCTGTTCTTAAGATTTCTAATCAGTATAGAATCCATCACAAAAAAAAGGGAGGCCCCGCCCCTTTTTGACTAAAAAGTTCTTGGGACTTTTCTTTGAGGGACTAAAAATGGTTCCTGTGTCCCATTTTTTTGGCGGCATTTCCACCGCTGCCTGAAGTCCCGGGAAGATTATTCAAATCAGGACAATGACGTTTGGAGTAGCAATACAAGTAACTGCACTACATCACCAGTCCAGTAGGTGGCGGAAAGAAGAAGTTGAAAAGTAAACAACAAAGACGACGCGACGGACAGGCCGGCATCATCATTTGTGCGACACTACATCTAGCCTTGTTAGCATCGAGGAGGTTCAGCTCCAGCTGTTTTTGATCGTGCTGCAAATGGATTGATTGAATCAACACTGGAAAGAGGACGAGCGCTGTTTGAAAAGTGGATTCAAAACAACTGAAATGTCTGCTTGCAGCTGCAGTCTTTTAAACATGGCTAGCGAGAGCCTGACCAATCAGAGGCATTCAGCACTGCAGGCCCTGCCCCCCAAGGTGCCTGGACCTTTGGAAAGTACTACCCTCCATGCAGGGTCTACTTTAGGGGTAGATCATTTACCCAGAACTAAATTTAGACCCTGATTCCTTTGGTTGTAATGCTCATATCGTAATTTGTCAAAAGGTCCCTAGTTCCTTTGGAAAGTTCCTGCGGTAAAAAAGGGCTCATGTGGCCCTCCTTAGTGCCCCCCCAAACTCAAACATGTTGGGTAATTGTTCCGGCTCCGAGGGGTTGGCTG
>NC_083628.1:654364-656864 GCF_963584025.1 Labrus mixtus
GTCCTGATGGCTTGTGGGGGAAAAGGCAGTTGCTATGAAACTGGGCTGATAATCATTACCTAATGCTGCAAGTTTCACGAGTGAACACTAACATTGGGAAAGCATCCTTTACATTTTGTGCTGCTCGCACCTGGAACACATTCAAACTCAATATAATGTTCACCGTGGGTCAGTTTTAAAAACATGAATACAAATCACTGTGCTCATGTGTGGAGATGTTTTATTCTGTAGTGTTGCCTTCGCTGCTTGCTTATTGTCCTGTAACTTATAATTTATTTATTTTCTCTCGACATCATTGAAAATGAGGGATTGCCCTCCATTTTTTTTATTTTTTTTTATTTAACCAGGTTGGTCCCATTGAGATTAAAAACCTCTTTTTCAAGGGAGACCGGGCCGAGACAGGCAGCAGCAAAAACACAAAGTTACAGACGGAAATAAAAAGAGAGACAAAGTACAATTTACAAAACACAACATTTAGGATTAAAATAGAAACATCTATGAGTCATATCTGGGAATCAGTCGTTCAAACAGCCGAGCTAAAACATCGACATCCTATAGAATCAATGATTTCTCAAGATTAAATAAACTTGTAAATACGACCTAACTCCGTTTTTGTGTCTGTAGGAATTTGAAATAAATTAAATGAATCTTTCTGTTGACTTTCAGTGATGCTGCATTTGGAGAACTTCCCACTAGCATGGACACCGAATCATCAAACGGGAAAGAGGGAATGGTAACACTGTTTCTTCTTCTCTCCTTTACCGCTGAAGTGCAGAAACTAATCTCAGCCGTCATCACGTCTTTGTACATCCATATAAATAAATATCTTAGCATGAAATGGTTGTCTGAACAGGGCTACACACACACACCTGTCCTGTCTTTATACAAACAGGTGTAACACATCATTTACGATTTTAAATTATGATGCTCAAACCATTTCTCTTGGACAGGAAACGGCGGGCGAAGGCTCCGAGGCCGCCGATGCTCTGACTGGATCGGGAGACGAGGAGAGCGGGAGGCAGCTGGGGGAGGTGGAGCTGCAGTGTGCTCTGTGCATGAAGTGGTTCACTGCAGATACGTTTGGCATCGACACCGCGTATGTTTGATAAAGTCTTTGACAGTCAGTGAAACATCAGCAGGAATACAAAAATACCTTACTGATAGTTTTCCACTTTTCCCCTGCAGGACGTGTCTCCCCTTCATGACTAATTATGTGTTCCACTGCAACGTGTGTCATCACAGCGGCAACACATACTTCCTCAGGAAACAAGCTAGTAGGTGTCCCACGTCTACACTGCAGAATTTGACACTTTGAATAAATGCGAGTCAAAATTAAATCTGCCCTAGGCGCTCGATGTGAGGTCATTTCTCGTTTGTAAATACCAAAAAAGATGACAACCTCAATCTAAACATACTGGGTTTTGCTGAACATGAACGCATCACAAGTGTTTTCAGTCTTTTTATAAACCTGTCTTCTGTTTCAGACCTGAAGGAGATGTGTCTCACGGCTCTGGCTAACCTGACATGGCGCTCCAGAACACAAGACGAGCACCCAAAGACGATGTTCTCCAAAGACAAGGTGTGCATGACATGTTTCTCCAAAAACATCGTCTATCACTGGACGATAAATTGATGCTCTGCGTTTATTCACACTGGTGATTTGGACAGATGTGTGTGTAAAAGAAAACTGAATTTCATTTTAACTTGGTGTCTGAAATGTGTCACTAAGACGAGAGATTTCAGAGACACAAACACGTTGAATCATTCAGCTGTTAACTCGCCTTTAATAACAGAACCTCACCTGAGAACGGACAAGAGGGGATGCATGTTTAAGGGCGGGAAAGGGGCAAGAAATTCCAAAAAATGCTTCGATAAAGACTTTACATCAGGCACATATTTTGCTGATTTATGCCTTTGTTTTTTAAACGATCTGACAGATAAGAGGAGTTTCAGAGAAATGTCGTAGCTCATGGTCAGTAAAAACTAGCTCCCTTGTTTTATTGAGTTTGAAGCTTATATTTTTACCAACCAAACAAAGAAACAAATAGACAAAGTTATGAGTAGTAGTTATGAGTGTGTACTTCTTATTCCTGCTCCGTGTTTTATCCTGATCTTTAAAATGTCTCCATGCAGGACATCATACCGTTCATCGACAAGTACTGGGAGTGCATGACGACTCGGCAGAGACCCGGGAAGCTCACCTGGCCCAACAACATCGTGAAGACGATGGTGAGTCGAACAGCTCATATTTACGCTGGCTATTGAAAGTATAAACATCAAAATCGTTGTATATCTTTTTTTTTTTTTTTTTTATGAACATATTTTATTGCCATTTTATAATGTTTCGGAACACATAATAATACAATGACATCCTACAAGTTTCCTATTAAGCCCCCCATCCAACCCCTCCCCCTGCCACTCCACCCCCCACAATGACAATTCCACCAATAAGACACAACAATTCAAAACAGTTCTAATAAAGTAAATTCAATAATAAGAG
>NC_083628.1:661864-729364 GCF_963584025.1 Labrus mixtus
CGCTAGCATTAGCATGCTAACACAACAATGCAGCGCGAGTTGTTTTGGTTTCATGCTGGTGCTCAAGGGCGACATCTGCTGGATCAAAACATCACATATAAAGCCTTTAAGAGCTTCTCATTTCTCTCTTCAGGTGTCGGTGAACTTCGGGCCACATTTCAAACACCCTCCGAAGGACCTGAAGTACCAGCCGGTGAGCGCCGCCTCAGAGAATCATTCGACCAAAACAAAACGTCACGCGGTAACCTTCTGTTTGATTCATCTCGTGTTTGTTTGTTTCAGATGAGCGACATGGGCTGGGGCGCCGTGATCGAGCACACGCTGGCTGACATGCTGTACCACGTGGAGACGGACGTGGACGGACGACGCAGCCCGCCGTGGGAGGGATAAAACACGGCCTCTTAAATCCAGTACGCTCACAAACAACCACCCGCCGTCAGAATACAATTCCACCTTCAGATCGATAAAAAAACATCAAAGCACCGCTCAACATCGGTCACCTGTAGCGCCGACAAACTGTGCCTGATTCAGACGAGAGGAAACGCTGTGCTTCATTTTATCGTTTTTTTTTTGGAGTTTAAACGAGTTTCAACATAATCATCGGATTGTTTATCTAAGTGTCTGACATCATCATCATCATCATCCCGACAGAGAGAGAGCTTTATGATGAAGAGGAAGATGATCATTTGAAACCAGAAACAGTGAAAACTTCACCGTCGAGTCAGTGGACAAAAACATGAATTTCACCTTTGAGGGAAAAGGGAGTTGCTTGTCGTCTTCTTACACAAATGAAGTTCCTAACGGATAAATAAAGTTAATTGAATTCTCTTGGAGTCAAAAAGACGAACTAAACGAGGCAGAGGTAGACCAGCAACTCCCGCTCTCTGCAGGGTGAAACGACCTTGATGTTTTTGTCAATGGAGCCTGGTGTGTAACAGCTGTTTCTGTTTCCAAAGATCATCTTCCTCCTTACACACGACCAAAGTACGAGTAAAATCAGGACGGAGCATTCACAGCTATGAAAAGAAAAACTCCCAAAGACGGAGGTTGGTTTCAGTTGACTCAACGGGGCAAAAACTTGCTCGCCCTCTCTCACACACACAATCTGCATCACCAATAACACGAGCTAACTTGCTAACTAGCAGCATAGTGTCTAGGAGGGAGACGGATAAAGAGGGCATGGCCTGCTGTTACCACGGTGATTTCAGATGCTGTCAGTCAGTTTGTGCAGATAAAATCCAGGGGGGGGGGGGGAGTCCTGGAGTCTGGGAACTGCCTCGTTTCTCTCGCAGTCGTTCGACCAAAAATATAAAACATGTCAGAAATTCATCCGGCGGTGGTCGTCCATCCTGACTCTGTACACTGCACGACTAACGCTGGGTGATTGGGCTGAAATTCAGACCTCAAAATGAAGTTGCACGATTACGAGATTAACTTTATTGTCCCAGTGGGAAATTTGTCTTGGACTTCACAGAGCTCTGATGCAGTAGCAAAAAATAACAAAATACAATCATTATTAGATTCTTAAATCTGTTCTAAATTGGGCCTGATATCGATCAGCATTCACCGAGCTTAATGCTGTCAGACACTTAGAATAACAACCTGAGACTGTCGGGGACAAGAACAACAACTTTCCGTGGACGCACTTTGAGCGGGCATTATTTCCCTGAAAGGTCGTTGCAGCCATTAAAGCCTTTCTTTCATGAAGAAATCTCCAGAAACAACGCCCAAATGTTTCTCACCTTCTCGACATTTAAAATCCCCCAAACTGTCAAATTAGTTCACAGGTTTTAAGTTCTCCTCATGCGTGCCATCGGCTCACATTCCTGACTGAAAATCAATCAACGGAATCAAGTTTTTTTTTTTTTTACGGTGCTCCGCTTTGACGTGTGTACGTTCAGTTACTGCAGCCCGACAGAGCGTCACTCAGGAGCGTTGATCCTGCAGTCTTTAGTGTTTTTCAGTCTGTTTCTTATTTTGTGTGTTTTACATCATGTGTTAGTTATTAACTGTTTTATACTCTGGGTTAAATAATAAAAACGCTTCATGAACAAAGTGAAACTTATGATCGTCATCATCTTTAAATCTGCTCGTTATGATTACAACTAAAGGTGACATATCCTCCTCTTCCTCTTCTTCAGAGTAAATAAGTGTCAGAGCTCCTCTTCAACATGTGTGTGAAGTTTCTTGTTCTAAATCCACTCTGATCCTGTATTTGATCATGTCTATAAACCCCTCTATTTCAGCCCTGCTCAGAACAGGCTGTTTCTGTGTCTGTACCTTTAAATATGTAAATGAGCAGTGTCTGACCACGCCCCCTCTCTGGAACGAGTCTATGCAAGAGGTTTGAAGTGGTGCTTCAAAGAGACCGAGGTGTTCAACATCTCTTTTTTTTTTAAAAGAGACAAACCAGAGAAATGTCAGAAAAAGTGAATTTATTTACAGTTTTTAATAGAAATATATACAAGTATGTTTCCTGTTTATCCTCTTCTTATTTTTGAACTATGGCCGGGAATCACTTCATAAAAAATACAACTTATTTTTGTCTTTTCAGCTTAAAGGAGCTCTGATTTAAAATGGGTACTGCAGTCTAAATTCTAAACATCAGAGAGCTGTCCCCCCCCCCCCCCTCCTCTCTAGAGTCCATGCTCACTCAGGTCACCATGTGGTGGACTCTGAAGCTTCAGTGTTTATCCAGCTCTGCTTCTCACCTCTTGGTTTAACCTGATAACTCCTCATATCTGGCAAACCGAGGGCCGTCCAAAACGGCTGTGTGTGTGTGTGTGTGTGTGTGTGTGTGTGTGTGTGTGTGTGTGGGGGGGGGGGGTGCATTAAAAGCGTCTACCTTCTCTGGTCCAAACAAATCCAGAGCATTCAGGAGCAGAATCTAAAGTTAGAAGGAGGACATACTGACTGCTGCATTGTTGTTAGAGAAGCCAGCACTTCAACATGTTTCCTTAATGATCAGATAGTAAGATACCTTTATCATCTCACTCTCTACACAGCTCACTGATTGGACCTTTAACTTGTGAATAAGTTTTAAAGATTTTTTTCAAATTTTGTATAAGAGGTCGGGTACAAAAAGCTTCAGACTGAATTTGTTTTCAATGGGAGCGTGATGGCAAGTATGGCAGCTGTGATCGATGAGGACAAAACACAAAAACAAAGAAGTAAATACTATGCTCCCATTTGAGAGGAAGAACAGATTGTCTCTTCTGCCTCTTGATGCTCCAGTTGATGGTTTTGATTTTGAGTCTCTTTGCTGTAACGGCCACTAGAGGGTGGTGCTGAGCAGTCCTGAACTCAAGTAGGTCTCACTGGAAACCAAGCTCTGTCTGCCCTCGTCTGACGAGTCTGAAGGATGCTGTTGGAGACAAAAAAGATTTATTTATTTATTTATTTATTTATAATCAACATAAAATACGTGGTAGAGAATTCATGTTCCTACGTGTCTGCGGAAGATCCGGTCCAGGAGGCTGCGTTTGGGACTCTCGGGCAGCTGGGACCAGTCCAGGTCCTGAGATCGAGTTCCTTCAGGTCCGAAAATGTTCAGCTCTTTGAAACATCCGGTTTCTATCACCTACAGGAGGAGGAGGAAGAGGAGGAGGAGGAGGAGGAGGAGGAGGAGGAAGAGGAGGAGGAGGAGGAGGAGGAGGAAGAGGAGGAGGAGGAAGAGGAGGAGGAGGAGGAGGAAGAGGAGGAGGAAGAGGAGGAAGAGGAGGAGGAGGAGGAAGAGGAGGAGGAGGAGGAGGAGGAGGAAGAGGAGGAGGAGGAGGAGGAAGAGGAGGAGGAGAAGAGGAGGAAGAGGAGGAAGAGGAGGAGGAGGAAGAAGAGGAGGAGGAGGAAGAGGAGGAAGAGGAGGAGGAGGAGGAGGAGGAAGAGGAGGAGGAGAAGGAGGAGGAGGAGGAGGAAGAGGAGGAGGAGAAGAGGAGGAAGAGGAGGAGGAAGAGGAGGAGGAGGAGGAGGAGGAGGAGGAAGAGGAGGAGGAGGAGGAAGAGGAGGAGGAGGAAGAGGAGGAGGAGAAGAGGAGGAAGAGGAGGAGAAGAGGAGGAAGAGGAGGAGGAGGAAGAGGAGGAGGAGGAAGAAGAGGAGGAGGAGGAAGAGGAGGAGGAGGAGGAAGAGGAGGAGGAGGAGGAAGAGGAGAAGGAGGAAGAGGAGGAGGAGGAAGAGGAGGAGGAAGAGGAGGAGGAAAAGGAAGAGGAGGAGGAAGAGGAGGAGGAGGAGGAAGAGGAGGAGAAGAGGAGAGAGAAGAGGAAGAGGAGGAGGAAGAGGAGGAGAAGAGGAGGAGGAAGAGGAGAAGAAGAAGGAGGAAGAAGAGGAAGAAGAGGAGGAGGAGAGGAGGAGGAAGAGGAGGAGGAGAAGAAGAAGGAGAAGGAGTTTTCAGACTCTAAGAATTGAACATTCGTTAATATCTCCTGAATCTCCTGAAGCGTCCTGAACTCTCTATGTGAATAATCGTACCTCGTTCTGCCAGGTGATGGGGACGCTGCCCGTGTCAAACTTGGAGTAGAAGTCGGAGTCTTTCTCGTCCAGAGTGACTCCCTTCACCGTGGAGAACTCCTCGATGTCCTGCACGTCGCTGCAGTAAACCTGTCTGGGCTGTAAAGACAACACACACCGTGAGCACGCACAGAAGGAAGCGTGTTGCATTATAAAGTGACGTTCAAGTACATAGCAGAAAATAGGAAACCGTATACCCCGACAAAACCAATATCTTAAACAACAGCTCCCCTCAGCGGGAGTCGGCTATACTACAATTAAGCTAGCTAGTTAATTTGAGAAATGTATTTATTATATTAGGAAAAGTCCCTTGAGGTGTGTCGCCTCGTTTTCAAGGGAGTCCCAAACATATATTTACAAAGACACAGGTACAACACAGCAATACAAAACCAACAGATAACACACTACAGACCAAACAAACAACAAAACAAAACACACAAAAACAAAACAAAACAAGGGACAACACAGAGAACAGAAACAACAATAAGCTACAACTCTAGACTAGACGCCTTAGAGGAGAGAGATTCAGTGATACATAGAGAGAAATAAACAAACAGTGTTGACGTCACTGAAAACGTAAACAATCAGTTTGAAGATGAGGAAACAAAACATGTTTAAATAAGTGGAACGATGACGAGGAACGGAGATTTAAAGGAAACTTATTCCAATCAGAAGGAGCACAAAACATAAAAGCTTTTTTACTTAATTCTCACACTACGACCATCATCATTTACGGTATGATACTGTAAAGAGTTTAACATGATGAGTGGCTCTCTGCATATTTCTTTTATGACGTTCACAGGTATGAAGAAACAAACGTGTTTTAACAACAGTTGGAATAAATGATCGGAGTACTTGCATCAGGTTTGAACGGAGGCTCGACGAGTCCGGCCTCCAGCATCCTGAAGTTAATCTCTTTGAAGAAAGGATGCGACTGAACTTCTCTGCCTCCTAAACTGCAGCAGCCGAGCCGCTCGTTGGGATCCTTCTTCAGCAGCTGCGACACACAAAGGAAGACAAGTTGTAAACCTCTCCAAAAGATTTGATTCAACGTGGGTTTGAGTTCTGGAGCTGAACTCACCGAGGAGCAGATGTCTTTCACAGCTTTGCCGAACTTGTCCCTGTACTCCTCCTGCTCGGTCTCGATCCGCCTCTCCATCTCGGAGGGTTTGGGATGTTCCCCTCGGGTCCTGAACGGAGGCTGACCCGCCGTCATCTCGTAGATCAGACAGCCGAGGCCCCACCAGTCCACGCTCAGCCCGTAGTGCTTGTGTCCGATCAACTCGGGAGCTGAAATCAAGACGGAAAACTTGAAACTCCGTCTTCTCAGAATCAGGATCAGAATCAGAATCTGTGTTTATTGCCAAGACATTTACACATAAAGGAATTAGACTTGGTGTATTGGTGCTAAACAATTAACAAGGAAATAAAGCAGAACTAGAAACAACTTAAATAAAACAGAATAAGAAGATATTACAATATATAAAATAGAATTTAAAAATGTAAAATATAAAAAATAAAAAATAAAAAACACAAAATGTTCAAAAGGTAGCAGCAGGTTTCCACTGTTGAGCTGTGGTTGTAGGACGATCTAAGACTAACAACATCGCTGATGTTTAGAATAAATAACCAGAGTAAGATCATAGTTTCTCAGGCTTCTCGATGTGATATTTCCTTACTTATTTCTGTATGAAGCTTCAGTGTTTATCCAGCTCTGCATGGGTCTGTAAACCTTTCTGTGTTCTAACCTCTCTCCATTTTTCAAAAGCATCTCCAATATTGATCCTAGTTTGAGCACGTTTCTGCTCGTGGAGCTTATTAGAAACATGCAGAGGCTTTTTAGGTCGGGTACAATCACTTCTATCTGAACCACTTCTCTTGCCCGCTTCCATCGCTGCAACACCTGTTGGTTTGACGTGGCAGGCTGAGAGTGAAACACAGACAGAATCTTGACCCGCTCTAATTTTGTTTTCTTGAAAATCAAGGTCAAACTGAAGTCTGGTCCATGGTAAAACCTGTTTTCCAAAACTCTTACCCATTTTTTGACACAAGCAAAATCAGTGATACATTTGATAACATGAAGGAAATAAACCCCCTGGTCTACTTTCTGATGGAGGTAATCGTGGTGGTGCACATACATACCCATGTATCCCAGTGTTCCCACCCGGCCTCGCACCACACTCCTCTCAGACAGCCTCACAGCCAGGCCCAGGTCCGAGATGCGGATGTGTCCTGAAGGGAAACAAAGACCACAAAAATATTCACCAAACTGGTTTGAGAGTTTTGTGTTTTTGCCGTTTGTGATGTACTTTCCCTTTTTACTCAAACACTTCCTGCTTCCCCATCAGGAGTTGGGCGCTGGAGCCAATCCAGAAAACACTCCAAAACCTGTAATCTCTGCAATTACCAAAGGCATGTGAAACAAGAAAGGCGGCAAAGGAGCTGCTAAGAATGAAGAAACAGGTGCACAGGTTTCTTAAAATAGACGTCACCACACCTGAGCGCCACAGGCTTGTCACTTCCTTGATCTGTTTGTGCCCGAGTCACAAAAATGTTGACGCTATTACCTTCTTTGGGTAGGTACACCTGCATGGAGGGTGTCTCAATTGGCTGATTGGTTGTCTGGCTGAAGTCGTAGTGTTATCTTTTGAATCGTTCAGGCTAAAAATAGAAAAGCTATGTGGGGTAAGTAAGCGGTTTCATCATGTTCTGTCTGAGCAGGCTGGAATGTGAGCTGCCTCTCTGGAGCTGTTAATGACACACTGACAATCACCAACACAAACAAGGAGGCTGTACATACCGTTGTCATCGAGCAGAATGTTTTCTGGCTTCAGATCCCTGGAAAATAAAAACAGCGGTTGATTCCCGTCCAAAGAGGTGTGACGTAAAGGGAAATTCTGATTTCTATTTTTACCTTGGGACCTAATTCAACAGATTTTTGTGGCTTCAGAAGAAGGCCTCAGATATCAGACTTTAGACGGTCTGTAATGGATCAAACTTGATCCTCTGCAGAAAATTCACCCAACAAAGTCATGCCGATTTAAAGAATCAGTGAGTGAGATGTGTAGTGAGTGAAATGATAAAGTGACCTTACTATCTGATCATTAAGGAAACATGTTGAAGTGCTGGCTTCTCTGACAACAATGCAGCAGTCAGTATGTCCTCCTTCTAACTTTAGATTCTGCTCCTGAATGCTCTGCTGCTCTCATATCTGACAAACCGAGGGGCGTCCAAAACGGCCGTGTGGGGGGGTGTCTTAAAAGCGTCTACCTTCTCTGGTCCAAACAAATCCAGAGCATTCAGGAGCAGAATCTAAAGTTAGAAGGAGGACATACTGGCTGCTGCATTGTTGTCAGAGAAGCCAGCACTTCAACATGTTTCCTTAATGATCAGATAGTAAGATACCTTTATCATCTCACTCTCTACACAGCTCACTGATTGGACCTTTAACTTGTGAATAAGTCCAAAACCGTCTCTACCTCTTCGTCAAATAAAATCCCATCGATGTGAAAACCCTGACCTGTAAACGATGGACTCCTGGTGCAGGTGAATTAAACCACAGCAGACCTCTGCAGCGTAGAACCTCACTCTCTCTTTGTCGAGGCCAGGCTCTCCGATGTTATAAATATGAAACTTCAAGTCACCGCCGCTCATCATGGTCAGAACCATACAGAGGGTGTGCTTCGTCTTGTAGGCGTACGCCAGATTCACCTGGATGGAAACAGAAGATGTTTAAAAGGCAGATTATATTTTTTTGATAAGCGTCATCAAGTTGTAACAGTAGAAAATGTTGAGTGTACCTTTAAGATAACTGGCCCTCACTTATCAAACGTGCGTATGGCAAAAAAAAATGGGTGTACAGTCATTTCCACGCAAAGTTCGGCACTTATCAATTTGGATGTGAGCGGAGGGTACGCTCAAATCCCACACCAGGTCTCAGTTCGTGTACGCACGTTTTCAACTCAGTGTGGAATCTGTCTGTGTCGGAGAATAATTAGATCATACTATAACAGTGATAGAGGATAGATAGAGGTTCACAGATTTACTGTTAGATAAGATATCTCAAATATATTTTATATTACTCTTCACCTCTAACGATCTCTGTAGGCTACATCGCTTTTTAAATAATGTTGAGCAGCGCGAGCTGTCAGCTGATTTATTTAGTTGTTTTATATTTTATGAATGATTTTTTGTTTGTTTAATCGATTTACTTTAAAGATTAAAGATTAGAGAGGCTGCTTTCAGTAAATACATGTTAAGACTGAGACAAATTAAAACAGAAAAACTAAAAACAGTTACTTTAAAAGGACAGACAAACTTCCAGAGGTTAGTAAATACAACTTTCAGCCTCTGAAATATGAAATATTTAGGAATACAGAACATCAACATTAGATCATAACTAATCGGTATGTCCGGAGATTAAAATAATAAATACGCTGATGTGCCACATGCGTAATTGCGCACAGCAGACGCCCTGAGGCCAGAGACTACATGTGACATAATAACCAATAAAGAAATCCGGTGGGCTCTAAGACGGAGTCAGGACCTTCTTTTATGTAAGTGTTAAATTCTTATGTTTGGAAAGAAGGCTAATCGGATGAGAAGTGCACGTTGCACAGCGTTTGATCAAACACTTTATTCATGCAGGACGTTTCAGGTTTCTCTTCTCTTTTAAAGTCTCATTAATGGCGAGCTGCCAGTGCAGCCGACGTTATCCGACACAGATGCAGGTTCGCCTGTTCCACTTGTGCCTGATATTGAGGCTGAACCGATGAAGGAAGCCACTCGCTCCACGATCTGGGATTATTTCAGGGGGGGTCCGGCTGGCGTCCTCCGCTCCGGGAGCTGCTTCTTTTAAGACCCTCAACACTAGGATATATTGTAGCGATCGTATGGTCTGACCAGGTTTTTTAAACTAAGAGTATACAAATTTGATTATATTATAGCCTATATTATGTACATTACATATCACAGATGTTAAATTAATTATTAAAAACTCTGCTGGAGTTCGGTTATCCACACCAACGCTGTTGAGATTTCCGTACAGGCGCATTTCTTCTGAAGCTCTTTAATCCTACACTTCAGACTGACAGACAACATAATGTTACTCTTCTTTACTTCTCTCTGTTATGATGTCACTCAGGTCATATCTCGTTTCTCTTCTTTGCCGTATTAAGTATCTCCATGCCGTAAACTCTGGGGGCGAGGACAGCTAAACCGTGAATAAATAGGGGCGTGGTATTTAAATGACGATGGTTTCCACACTTATCAACACCCGGTCTTGCGTACGCTGTGATCAGCCAGATACGCACGTTTCATAGCTCCCACGTGGACCCTGTCGTACGATGATTTCTACACCCAAATCTGCGCTGGTGTCTACACCAGATTGATAAGTGAGGGCCACTGTGTTGCTGACTGACTAGATGGCTATCCTTGACGTTAGTTTGAGCGCCATATGGACGATTGCCTCTCAACTGAACAGTGACGTGAGGCTTCATGTGGACGCCATGTTGCTCATATATGATAAAATAGTTGCCGTATCAGCAGGTTTTGTAAGGTTGATATGATAGGTAGTTTGTAAGAAATGGCGAGCATTGTTGAAACCCATGACATGTGTGGTCGAGCACTTTTGGCTAACTCGCTGTCTCCACGACACCGCTAACCGAGACGTGCGGACCCAAACCGTTACAGAAGTCTTTGTTTCCAGGATAATAACTTTAAAGGCTTTATATGCGATTTTTAGATCCAGCAGATGTTGCCCCTTGAGCACCAGCATGAAACCAAAACAACTGGCGCTGCATTGTTGTGTTAGCATGCTAATGCTAGCGATCTTTATTCTGCTCGTATCTTCACACTGCATGTAAATTTACCTGAAATGAGCGTGATCTAGAAACACAGTTAAGCAGTGAGTACAGTATGTTATTCTTCTTTTCTCTAGTCCCTCAATTAAACAACTTTTATACACGAGGGGAGGAGTCAGCCGGCCGTCCGGGCGATGTAAACAAAGTGAAGATAGGACTCTGAAAACTCTGAAAACATCACAGACAGTGGGACTCGGGTGTTACACCCATTGTAGACAGTCATGACTCACAGAGTTATTTTCAGAGGAGATACTTGATTTCTACATTTAAGTGTGAAAAATCACATAGAAAGACTTTAAAAAAACATGGAAACCAGTTTGAGTGTGCGTCAGTTTTCTCACCACAAAGCGACTGTTCAGTCCCTCCAGTATCTGTTTCTCGTTGAGAGCCATGGTTTCTCCTCTCCGCTTCTTCACGTGAGTCTTTTCCAGTTTTTTGCAGGCGTACATCATTCCTGTCGCCCGAGACTGACAGGCCCAAACCTGCAGGAGGAAACAGGATACGGTGAGACGACCTCTGTCTTTGCAAACACGGCGTTTGAGTCTACTTCATTCCTAAAGTCGGGTAAATGCTTGAAGATGAAAACCACGTCCATTTTTATTCGTTTGCACGCCATAGACTCGCAGACTCGTTGATGGAAGCTGTTTGACCATAAAGATCTTTGAAGGTCATGAACATTTAAAAACATTGAACCCTACAAAAGCCATCCTTTAAAACTAGTCTGTGTTCTTTGATTTCAATTCTTATAGCAGGCTAGATCCAGGAAACACTTGAGGTGCTTGTGGCCCAGCGGTTAAAGTCCCCATGTCCGGAGTCCTCAAAAGTGTGTGACGCCAGGTTCGAGTTCTGAACCGTGGCCTTATTCCCCACTCGCTGGCCCCGATTTCCTACTCTATCCACTGTCCTATCAAAATAAAAGCATAAATCCCCCCAAAAAAATCTTAAAAAAAAGAGGAATAACTTTCAGTAAATGTTCAGAGGTTGTGTCTGTTCGCTTTTCTTTGAAAGGTTGAATTAGTTTGAATAAAAAGAGTGAGGAGAAATAAAATCTGTCTCTTACGGAGCCCCCAAAGTCGCAAAAAGTTAAAAATAGATCGTGTCCAGGGACAGGAAAGTGGATAAAGTTAGAAATCGTGAGCCTCAGGCCCAATCCAAACCTGGGCCGCTCGCCCGGAGTACCATGGTACACACGTTTGGAAGAAACCTGACCATCCCTAAAGGACCTCTCGGCCCCCTCAGAGGGAGCGCCACAGTTACCAAATATCATCAAATAAAAAGCTCACGACTTAGCACAACGCGACTAAAACACGGGGACGTTGTGTCTTATCGTTTTCCTTCTTCATATTTAACAGACTGTAGGTTTTAGTTTCTGCAGCTCGCTGCGATGATTCAGCCGGTTACATCATCGATTTCAACTGGATTCTTCTTCGCTTGTTTTTTTGTATTGTCATCTGATTTGATTGTATCTGGCTTTTTTTTTGGCAAAATATCCGCAAATAACTTGATATCCTCGTTTGAATCAGAACAGTTTGATAACCAATCAAGAGTATTTGTGAAATACGTCCCCACCACTGATGAAATCAACTGTGCATGAGATGGAAATGTCAAAACATGGACTTAAAAAACCTGAAACCATCTGAATGATATTTATACTTTTTCATTTCTGTGATCCGGCCCTTTTTAGTTCAACATGTATCAGATCTAAAAGAAACTCATTGTGGTCTTGAAGCTTCAGTCTTACCTCTCCAAAGCCTCCTTTCCCGAGCAGTCTGTACTGTCGAAACGTCTGCTTGGTGACGGGCTGCCTTCAAGAGAAAACAGGCGCAGTTTTTTTTGCTCAGTCTTCAAGGTTAATGTGGTGCACAGCCAACAGTTAGAGCAGATAAACCAGATATCCAACCATCAGAGAGTAAAGCATGTGATTTTAGAGTATCATTTCCTCACACACACACACACACACACACACACACACACACACACACACACACACACACACACACACACACACACACACACACACACACTGACCTCTCCAACATCTTCCACTGCAGAAAACGGTCAAAGAACATGCTCTCCTGGTACTGGATGAACGGCTCCCCACTCAGGAACTTGTGTAGGTCTCTAAATGCGCCAATAAAAGAGGTTAATCCCTGAAAACATAAACGTATGTAGCCACACATGTACGAGAGAATACATGCATGGACTTACTCCCTACAGTCATGAAAAACGTCCCTGCAGGGCTCCAGCTCCAGGCTCTCAATGCTGCTGTGCTCGTGCTTCTCCATTCCGGCCACATACTGAAAGGACTGAGGAACAAAAGAGTGTGAAGGGATCAAAATGTTCAGACTTATTTGCTGTTTGTAGATGTTTGTTGTGTGTAGTTTACAGACCTGGCTAATGACGAATCTCTGAATGATGCTGTAGCCAAAGTCTCTTCTCTCTTCGTCTGACTTTGTCTCGAAGGCGTCCTTAAGGGAGACAAAGAGGAAATGATCACACGTGCAGATCGGGTCTGTGTCTCCTAACTTCACTATGATATCATTTGGATGTTCGGTGTTCTGAGCACATTTCAAGCAGAAACCTTCAGGGCTCAAAGTTAGATGTGTAGTGTGCAGCTGCAAAAAAAAACTAGTTCCTCTAAAGTCCACTAGAGGCTAGCTCCAATAGTGAGTCAGTTCTCATTTAAGGCTTTATATGTGATTTTTTGATCCAGTAGGTGTCGCCCTTGAGCACCAGCATGAAACCAAAACAACTCGCGCTGCATTGTTGTGTTAGCATGCTAATGCTAGCGATCTTTATTCTGCTCGTATCTTCACACTGCATGTAAATTTACCTGAAATGAGCGTGATCTAGAAACACAGTTAAGCAGTGAGTACAGTATGTTATTCTTCTTTTCTCTAGTCCCTCAATTAAACAACTTTTATACACGAGGGGAGGAGTCAGCCGGCCGTCCCGGCGATGTAAACAAAGTGAAGATAGGACTCTGAAAACTCTGAAAACATCACAGACAGTGGGACTCGGGTGTTACACCCATTGTAGACAGTCATGACTCACAGAGTTATTTTCAGAGGAGATACTTGATTTCTACATTTAAGTGTGAAAAATCACATATTAACCCTTTAAGGTGTCCCTCAGAGCTCCGTTCTTTGCCCTCTTGCTTTTTGTTTACATGCTATCTCCATGCAAAGTTATTTAAAAATCAAGCCTAATTGGACTCCTTCTATGCTGACGACACACTGTTTTATCTGCCGTTTAAAACAGAAATCCAGAAGCAGGGATTGTCAGCATTATTGAGCTTTTTCTTTTGGTGGCTTTGTGAATATGCAGGAAAGAGCCTCTAGATGTGTAAATAAAGCGACCCCACATGTGAAAGAGTACCAGAGCATCCTGCAGGGAAATGTAATTCTGCAGTTCAGGGCGACTCCGACAGAAGAGCTGAAACAGTTTCTTCCCGATCGGCTGCTTCACACACAGACTGTAGTACTCTCTCTCTGTCGGAGGAAGGAATTAAACATGATGTTAAATCACACAAATATCCGAGCCAAAAACACACACAAATCATGAACACACACACACACACACAAACACACACACCTATTTTTATGGCAAGGTTTTCACACTGACTGATGTGAGGGAATTTAAGCATCTCCTTCCACTTCCAGCTCCGTCCTTTACTCCCCCCTCCTGCAGAGAGAAGATACATCTGATTAAGGTTGCTATGTTGTAGAACACAGAACAGAGACAAAGATGGCCGACTCCTGTCTGTCATGAACCTGTCATAAAACGTGCACGCGTATACGTGCATGCCTGCCCGTCAGGTTTCAGACAATAGCGTGCTCCTCTACAGTGAATGAGCTATTTTTAGCCATGAGGACAAGGAAGCAGAGCCTGTGGGACCGCATTGCTCTGAAACTTACTTTCAGACTTACATCACCGACACGCCGACACATGAAGATGAACTTTCCTGGAGCTTGTTTGTTTACTGACGTCAAGGACACCGAGCGTGGAGAGTAGATTGATGTGTTTCTCAGGGAGGATTGTGTATGCTACTTTTGCAAAAAAAGACATAAATCAATGCAAAAACAGTTTAAATTCTTCAGTAGTTCAGCACACAGAAGACTTGTTGATAAATTAGGTTTGATGAATGAAACAAGATAGAGCAGCAATAATCATCTATTATTTGTTATCAATAAATGTTTCACTCATTTTTATGCTTACTGTTTGTTTAATGTCAGAATTTCTTCAGGCCCTTTCTTTTATTCACTTGTAACCAGTCCAGGGTGTAACCCCGCCTCTCGCCCAATGACAGCTGGGATCGGCTTCAGGCCCCTCCGCGACCCCGAACGGGAAAAGCGATGTAGATAATGGATTGATGGATGGACAAATTTGGACTTTTTTCTCCATAGTTTAACTTAAAACTCAACTTTTGGACATTTTGACTCTCTTTTTTTTCCATCCCCATGTGTAAGAGACGGTCTGGAGCCGTTACTATGACGACAATGAGTGTTGTTATTGTCTTTGAGTCGTCCTTTCTGGCTCCATTCAGGGAGGACGCTTTTGTTTGAAACGATGAAACTGAGCTCCTTCAGCGTCAGAGTGCAGATTAAAGTTGCAGATAGCTGACCTCCACATTCACACACTAAACAGGAGCAAACTGCACGGAGCACCAACACTTTATACCATCAGAGCTATATGCTTTTTGAATTAGACATTTAGACAAGAGACAATGCTGCGCAATTCTTGAATCAGGCCCACAGCCTCCAAAATGAACTCTCCTCCTCCTGCACCTTTCAAACAATCCCCATCACGCTTCAAAAGATTTATTTGTCCCTGTCAGCTCTGTTATTTTGCTAATTGAATTTAAATTCTAAAAAGTTAGAATAAAGAGAGAGTCTTCCATCACTCATCAAAAGTTTTTTAATTACTGCTTTATATATGAGTTTCTAATAATTACTTTTGCTTAGCTTTAAAATTCCCTGAGTATAATGTGATAAAACATTATCATTATAAAGTCTAAAGAATTAGACTTTATAACTCCTGAAGCTCCAACTACACGAGGCAACGCCTGCAGGGCGACTCAACTGGAGCAGCACTGACGTGTCATTATTTACAACGACCTGACATCACCTCCTTCCTCTTCTCTTTTTAGGCTGAAAGATTTCTGCTCTCTCCCTTTAATTCTCTCTTTGCCAGCTCTGACCTGCACCGGCTCTCAGCCTGACCTGTAGGCTCCGACTTATTCCACAACTCCTGAAGTTTCTGCATGTAGGGACGGAGCGGAGACGCCAAACACAAATTACATCCCTCAACCCCTACCCTCATCCCTTTTTTGCCCCTGTTCACAGTATATTCAACTACTTTGTACTGCCGTCAATGTTGTGCTTTGCCTCTGGTCACTTCCTGTCAGCACCTATGGTCACTTCCTGTCAGCACCTGTGTGTCCAATCAGACTCAAAGCTGATCGTTTGCTCTTACTGACATTGTTCTCTTTTTTCTAGATCCTTGCTTGTGTTGTTCTTACTCTCTGATGTACGTTGTTTGGATAAAAGAGTCTGATAAGTGAAATGTAGAATTGTTACTGAGCTCAACAATTCTGGAGAAAAACTCACCTGACCTTGTTTAGAACGCTGAGACAAAGCCGAACATTAAGATTACAAGTGTTAAAGTTACTGCATTTAATCATTTAATTGCCCTAATGGTATGAATTCTTTAACGTCATTATATTTAACCTTTTAATTGTCCTTATTGTTCGACTAATTGGTTTTATCTGCCAGGTTGTAAACACACACACACCTCAAACACACCTTTTATGTGAACGATTGTTCTCCTTCTCTCAGCTCTCTGGGCCTTTTGTAAAATCTCTCTCTTTGTGTTTTTAGATTATTTAAAAGTATAAAGTCAACGAGGATAATGACCTTGAAGTCCCTCCATCTGATATTTACATGCTTGTTCACTCTATTAAGAATCGCATCGTCCCTGCACGTTTCTGGTCCAAATGAAGTTTATTCAGTGAAGATGATCAACGACTGAGGTTTGATTTCACAGAATAAATTACTAATAAAGCCTTTAAAATTGTACGATGATAAAACAGTGACTATAGTCTGCGTTGTGTTTCTGTTTTCATGTCAGGGAAACATTATGACAACATTATGTCATGAGGCGTGAAAGGAGAATTAGCATTTTAAAGCCTAATAAACTCAGCTGTATCACTCCTTTAAATCAACTCTTTCAGGGTCTAAATGTGGAGTTATAAATATATGAATGATGGAGAATAAGTAAGAGCTTTTTACAACATCTTTAGATCATAACGTGTCTTACCTTCTCTGGCTTTAATAAGAGCGCTGTTTGCCACCATGCTTTCAATCTCCATGAAGAAGAGTGTGTGTTTCCTCCTCTTCTGTTCAATCCACAGCTGCAGGATAATCCAGCACTCACACACGGACGGTCATGAAATCAGAAGTCATCGGCAGGAAAACAGACGGTCCAGTCGGTTGAGTCTCAGAGGAGTGTCACGTCAGGCCGGTGACTCTCTGATGAATGAAGCTGCAGGTGTTTCACTTTATTTGTGTGACAGGTGTGAGCTCAGAGGCGGGGCTGCATGCAGGAACTCACCTGCTGAACGAGTTCCTGTGAACAGAGTCTCAGAGATTAAAGGTTAAAGGTTATTAAAGGCTCATTAAAGGTGTTTTCAGCTGAGGACGCTGAAAAGGTCCTGCAGTTTATTGTTTTCTGCATAATGGCAAGAAATTTGGTCTCCTGAAGGCTCAACCAATCACAAACGATCATTACTCAGTCCCACCTCCCTGTCCCTGTACCTTTGGAGAGTACTACCCCCTCCCCCTCCTTGCAGGAACCTTTTGGGGGTCTGAAATAAAGTCTCTAGGAACTAGTTTCTGGAAAAAGTTCCTGCAGTAGAAATGCATATTTAAGATTAAAGAGGACATATTATCCCCCTTCTCCATCTTTTATCTTCTCAAACATTCCCCCTGTGGTCTAAATGAAACATCTGTGCACCAGTTCACACAGCAGCCTTCAGCTACAAAGCAGCCAGTTAGCCCGTCTCTGTACTGTTTGATACGACGGCTGAGAGGAAGAGGACGGAGACAGAGGTAGATAAGAAGAGAAAAAGAGAGAGAGAGTGAGCGAGAAGCAGAGTGTTCATCCCTGCAGATATTATTCAGAACAGATTGTGAAAACATTTTACAAAGCTTGAGACAAATTTACATTTTAGAAAACAAATGTACAAGTGGCAGAACACTTTTTGAAGTTCCTTTGCCGGCAAGATTACGTTGTTTGTAAATTCTTTTTGCTTTTGTCATTTTGATTTTGATTTTTGAAAATGTCAATTTGTCTCAAGCTTTTTAAAATTGTTTCACACTTTGTACTTTTCTTTTGCTCTTCCCAGCCACCATAGCATCGGTGACATCGCTGTGTCATGGTAAGCAGCCTATCGGGTCCTTTTTTACAGGCCCCGGGAAACCTTAACAAACCAGTAGGAAAGATTATTTTATGTATTTTCTCTAGATGTTGCAAAAGGTTCTTAGAATTTTTAGAAAGTTTTCTCAGGATTTTGTGAAAGAGGTTCTGGCATCAGCCTATTTCCCCCCTTCCACGTCCCTTATGGGGGTCCATACAAAGTTCTGTTGCAACCTTATTTTTGTAGGTCATAAAACTATTTGGGGGGGGGGAGAAAGGGGGATGCTACTTGAATAAATAATACGTTCAGCTTTTTGTGCTGAGGTCACCTCCTCGTCTTCTGTGACCTCCAGCTGAAACATCAAACATGCTGTTTATGTTGACGTTTCACTGTCGCTCATTCACAGTAAATGCTGACCCCTGGTGGACAGATGATCCCACTGCATATTGTCTCTTAACCTTTTCTATCTGTGTTTGTGTCACCCGATTAGCCAATGAGGAATCAATTCCAGGGCAGCGTATGCTCATCAATAAACACACCATTGTGAAAGTGTTCTCCCAGACTTTGACTTCCAGCCTGCAGCGTGTCTCCTAAAGAAGTGGAAGTCATCATGAGATAAGACGCTGCAGTGAAGATAAAGTGGTCAAACTCCTCTGCATTCAAATCAGACGATTATAACATCTGCTCAAATGTGTGGACTCCGTGACCTGATCTGCATTACACAAAGCTTCAACCTCGACTGTCTGAGATTATTTTTTGATTTGGAAACCAGCCGTATGAAGAACGTTTTGATGCTGCTTTTTTTAAATCCTGCTGATGGTATTAAAGAGGCTTAAAGTCCAAAACAACAGAAAATATATGAATGAATGTATGTATGTTTAAAGATGTTTAAAATCACAGTAGGCATGAAATAGGAATCACAAAGTCATAAAGAGTCATTTTAAACACATTTATTACCTCCAATCTTTTCTTAATTATTTGACACTTAATGATTTCAGTCACGTTCATACATTCACACGTTGCAGAGGACAGTAGTTCACAAAGAGGAGTGCGTCCGCTCTGTCTGACTCAGTGGTCGTCTGAGGAGGTTTGTGATCCTGATTGCACATAAGTTATTCAGACGAAGAAATGTTTCCCCCCTTACAAAAAAGGCACTTTGGTCTTAAAGTGGCAGTCAGTAGACCTTCATGTTCCCTTGTAACTGTCTAATACTGCTCCTGGAGAAAACACTGTCCAGAACTGTTGAGTACTAACCCTAACTAGCACCTAACCCTGTGCTATCAGAACAAAAGAAACACAAAACTGCTTTAATGGAGGAAGTGGGTTTGGCATGTCTTTATACAAAAAAAGTGGTTCTTAGTTTTGGAGCGTCTTCACCGGGACAGGAAGTCTCAACGCCGAGAGCCTGGACAGAAAAACATGTTCAAAACAAAACATGATTCTTCTTCAGGTAAGGGTTTCATAAACTCTACAGTACGGTAAAATGTGGAAGCACAGCAAGGGGAGGAGCATCGTGTCACAGTGTTTCAGTTCAACATACTCAAAAACATGTTGATGAGTCCACACGCCAACTGTGTGTGTGTGTGTGTGTGTGTGTGTGTGTGTGTGTGTGTGTGTGTGTGTGTGTGTGTGTGTGTTAATGTGAGTGTCAGTCCGTGTCGTCTTGCAGTAGAGGGTCTTGGTCTTCGGGTGTAGTGCTCCTGTTTCCAGCGGGTGCAGCATCACCGTCTCTTTTACTTCTCTGTGTCGGGAAAGAAATGAAGGAAAAAAGCAGAATTAAAAGAATTCAGAGAATAAAAATAAAAAATAAAAACTTTATTGGATGAACTTAAAAACAAAATTTCAGATTGTTTTTGATGTCAGGCCTCGGGGGTGAGAGAGTGAGGGACCGCCGGCCTCCAGGACTACATCGAGTGCACGATATAACCGAATGGAAAAGGAAAGCTCCTTAATATGTAAAACATCATCCTCTTCAGAGGAGGAGTCCAAACAAACGGACTCTTCCACATTGTGGTGTCACATATTTCTTTCATTTCTTGTCACTGTGATGGGACCACCACTCACATGTACGTGTTTCCTTGAAGTTCACTGCAAAGCTTGAAACACACATGTACTGTTAACTCACACGTTTGTGTATATGCCTTTGTGTGTGTGTGCACCCACCTGAATTATTCATGAAACATTTCTCCTTTTTTTCGTGGTCATATGAGTCTTTAAGCTCTTTTTCAGAGGCCTAAGAGATGACAAAATTGTCTCACATCAGCCAATCAGGAAATACACATAAATAATTTGCAGAGGGTTAATTTGAGGCTGTGACACAGGTGAAAGCAGTACCTGGTCGGGGGGGTTATTTGAGTCTGTGGAGGTGACAGAGTTGCTAGAATTCATGCAGGGATTCTCTTTGCTGGTGGTGATCAAACCGACCAAACTGATAAGTTAGAGGAGATGCGATTGTGTTAATTCAGAGTCTTTTCAACAAATTCAGATAGAGTTAGGTGTGAGGGCATTGGGCTGGTTTGCCTCCAGGCTGATTATTATGCAATCAATCGAGACAGGACAGAAATGAGAAGCTGAAATCTGTAAAGAATTAAGAATCGATACTTGTAATCAAAGATAAACTAATTTGTTTCTGCTGCATCCTGAAGTTTAATTTTTCTACTTACCAGGAACACAAGAACCTGAGAAGGCGTAAATATTCACAGATAATCTCCTCGCACCTTCAATCAGACGGTTCAAAATCAAATGATTCAGAATTTGATGAATGATTTGGATGATTTAAAATCTAAACGGTTGACGTTTTACAAACCCCAGGGTTGCACACCACTGTGGAGATTTTTGCAGCTTCTCTCTGAGACTTCTGCAAAAATAAAAAATACTTTTAAATGATGATATAAAACCTTAACCCTTTGACGGACATTTCACTTCAGAGACCTCCCTATACGGGCGGCTGACACAACCATAAAAACACTTCAGCAGAGTTGTGATAGCGAGATTTGATCACTCTCTGATTAACTTTAAGAGGTTTGTTTATGACTTTATACGACAGCAAATGTTTCATAACCTCCTCACAACACAACACACTCAAAGTAACCTATGATTTGGGTTAAAGAGACATGCTAATAGATTTAAGTTGTTACAAGAAGAGTTTGTAAGAACCAAAATAAAGAGCATAGCTGAGGAAGTTGCTATCCTAGCTTAGCATAACTATTGCAAAGTGGAGGAAAGAGCTAGCCCTGCTCCGACCTTATAAAGCTCACCTATTAACACTTTAAATCTTGTGTATTTAACACTAACGAGGATACAGTGGCTAAACTAGCTGTTTATGTAATATATGAAACTACAACTAGGAGGTAGCTAGCTTAGCTTAGCATAAAGACAGGAAAAAGTAAGCCCCTCTGCGTCTAAACGTAACAAAACTTAATCTGTAATATATTGTTTGTTACATCTCATTAATGTCAGATTTTGAAAAACGCTATGGGTTTACCTTTTCATGAAACCTGAATGCTAAGCTAAGCTAACCCTCTACTAGCAGTAGTCACATATGCAGTAAAGCCATTCAATTGAAATATTTTGATTTTAAGCCAAGTTAAATGACTGGAACGTCTATCATTTCTATGAGCAAATGTGGAGCTGGAATGAGAGGGCTGTTAGCTTAGCTTAGCATAAAAACTTGATGCAAAGCTAATAGTGAGCATAGCTCTTATTGTAGTACTTTAAGTCTTTATGCTAAGCTAAGCCAAAGTGTTAATTTAGTTTAAGTTAAGTGTAGAATTAATCGTGAAACTATTCAACTCTCTACATGAATAAACTAATAAGACTGATACCGTTGTCATGTTCGTATGCTAAATTTGAAGCAAGATGAAAAAGGCTGTTAGCTTAGCATGAATTTTGTTGCAAGTGAAACAGCGATTACAGCTCTGATCTTAACACTTACAACAAGGAAGTAAAGATGTTAGAGACAGTTTTTTTAGGCTAGCAACCTAATGCAAATTTAAGCTAACTGTAGCTCCTAGCTAGCTCGTATACAGTAGTTTAAGAGTGAAATTATTAACAGGAAGATGTGATGATTGATATCTCTGGATTCAACTGGATTAGTTTAGCATTAAAACAATAATTCAATGAGACAGTGAGCCATGCTTTAACTGTTTAGCAAACAATATTTGGATTATAAATTAGGGAACTAGCAAAACGCATTTTTTTGTTTGCATCCAGCTTCCAGTTTTTCTGCTAAGCTAAGCTAACGGCTTCTTTTTTTAAGTAGAATCGATCTTTTCATCCATATTTCAGTGTAAACTGTTCCTTAATCAAACTCTTAATACTTGTGATGTTTTATCACATCTTCCTGTTCAGCAAAGGGATGTAAAGATTGTATCTTCTCTTTCAGGTGTGTTAGGGACCTTTATAGTGTTTATACTATCCCTGTGACATTTGTGTTCATTCATCTGATAAGACAATACAAACACATACATTCACTGCTGAATGTGTACGCGAGAGTCCAGAGGTTCAGTGACACATGAGGACAAACTTCTGCTGACTAACCCCCGAACATATCAGCTTGTCCCCAAACCAGAGGACAACACGAGACCTGCTGCCTTATCCTCCGTTAACTGCACCTTTAAAGATAATATTCTGTTGAATATATGTATATATGTTGACATCGATGTATGGAGATAAGCTGGAAATATGTGCAGCTGTAGGTCATTTAACAGGTAAGCAGGACAATGTTCAAACTGCATTTTGTTTAGTGTTGACAAACATTCCTGCTACTGCAAAAAACAGCGTTAATGAACACAGGCCCTCACTGTGAAATGTCCCCCCTTTTCCCCCCACTTGTTTGAAGTAAAGGTTGCATTGTGCTTTAAATCCCATCCTGTATATGAATCAGAGTGTGTTCAGTACAGCCTCTCCTGCTCCTTCTTCCTGTTCACAGAAGAACATTCATGCACCATGCTGCATGCAGTTAAAAAAAGAGGTCATGTGCCTTCATGCTAGGCGGCGGCTTTACCTTCACTTTGTGATACACCAGGGAGGCGATGAGTATCGTCGCCAGGCCGAGGGCGATGAATCCGTACTGCATGTACTCCATCACAGCGGGAAGAATGACCAGGTTTGTGTGGAACGTGGTGAGGATGGGGCCGTCTATATAACCGCTCTGAGGAGGGGAAAAATGACACAAAATTAAAGTAGACATTCTTCTACAGCAACATTATTATGACCATGGAGCAGCTTTACTTTAGGATAAGTCTGTATTTTATTTTGAAGCTGCTGACTCTACCTTTAAAGTCTTTATATTCGATTTTTCACACTTAAAATGTAGAAATCAAATATCTCCTCTGAAAATAACTCTGTGAGTCATGACTGTCTACAATGGGTGTAACACCCGAGTCCCACTGTCTGTGATGTTTTCAGAGTCCTATCTTCACTTTGTTTACATCGCCCGGACGGCCGGCTGACTCCTCCCCTCGTGTATAAAAGTAGTTTAATTGAGGGACTAGAGAAAAGAAGAATAACATACTGTACTCACTGCTTAACTGTGTTTCTAGATCACGCTCATTTCAGGTAAATTTACATGCAGTGTGAAGATACGAGCATAATAAAGATCGCTAGCATTAGCATGCTAACACAACAATGCAGCGCGAGTTGTTTTAGTTTCATGCTGGTGCTCAAGGGCGACATCTGCTGGATCAAAAAATCACATAAAGACTTTAAAAGGTGCAAAACTCACAATTGGCTTTTTTAAAAGTTTAACATTTGGAAACAGATTTTGAGTCACGGTTGAAAATCACTGAACATTTTTCTGGTTTGCAAACTGGCAGCTCTTATACAAACAGAAACATTGGGAAATCTTGCAAAACAAAAAAAAGCTGGCTCCAAACATCACCTTGCAGCATGGAACACAATGATCACACACTGGTGTCTATATCAGAATCTTACCTCCTCAAACCAAATCATTGGCATCACCACCTCAGAAATCTTGCCAGTTTCTCTGCAAGAACAAAAAACAGTTAATGTCAAAATCCAGGGCTGCAGAGTGCACGGTGAGAAAAAAAACAGGAAATCTCTAAAAGCATGCACAATGGATACATCTTAAAACCTCTAAACAAACAAGAATTGTTCAGGGAAAAACCTCCTTACGTGATGGCCGACACCTTCTTCATGTAGAGGTTGAGCTGCAGGCGGATGGAGACGTTCAGAGGGACGCCTGTTTCCTGGGAAAAGACATAGAGAAATCTTAAAAGGAGGCATAAAAAATAAAAGAAAACTCACCAAAGCCCACTTTTCAAAATAAAAGAGAATCAAACAAGAGTGCTAGAAAAAAGTAAATCTCCACTCAGCTATTAAGAAAACGTTCCCATCAGCACAGTAAACAAAAGAAGGAAATCCTTAATGGTGCTCCATTCTTTGGTCGTCTTTTAGAAGACTACGATCCAGTTTAACCATCAAATAAGTCGCCCAAGGACTCCCCATTCAAGCCGGCTTGGCAGGGAAATGTGGACTCTCCCAAAAGAAACATTCATGCACAGTTTTGACTTCGTCTGCGGAAGTTGAAGGACACTGTATTTCAGTTTGATGGGTGTAAAGTCGCAGGTGGTCGCGATGCGCGCCATGTGAGCTCCATGAAGTCTCAACAATCAAACACCAAGACAAACTATTCTCTCAGCACTTTCCATGATCTTTATCCAAATTAAACAGTTCTAACCCTAACCCAGTTTTTCTGGTGAGAACTCTAACAGCCAATGATTACAGATAATTCCGACATAATTACCCAAATAAAAGTGCGTACATTTTGCAGCTTAAAAGTAAAACGAGCAGTTTTTAAAATGTCTGGACAAAGAACCCGACCATCAGCACAAAGCTGCATCTTCAGGGCAGTGGGAAGCGGACACGCTTCCCACTGCCGGACACTGCCGGACACTACAGGAAATGAAAAAGCCCCTGAGCCCAGGAAACCATTCTCTACAGCAGTGCTTGCCAAAATGTGGGCCGCAGAGCAGTGAACTATCTTCGTGCCAGATTCTCAACCTTTGAATCACTCAAAGGACTCAAACGCCCAGAGAACCAATCTTGAGACTTCTTGGGCAGACCCCGAGCAGGAGCTTTGGTACCTGAAACCCCGGACCCAACAGCTTGGGGCCCCCCGACAGTTAGTCAATGAAACACCCCAAAAAAAACAGAAGAGGAATTATCCGTCGATAGGAAAGAAAACAGGAACAGGAAAAAAAGAGGAAGAGGGGTTAGTGTCTGGACACTGGCAGACCAAATGGGGTTAAATGCGGGTGGTGGGGCCCCCAATTATTTCCTGCCTGGGGCCCAAACAGACTCTAGAAGCGCCACTGCATATTTGAAATATGCCGGGTTAAAAGGTTTTGCAACTACCCAACCAACAGCTGCACAAACAGGCAGCAAGGGCTCCAACGTATTTCAAGTTAAGGATAAACCTCCTACAGGAGTGTACGACTAACGGACTCTGATTGTTATTCTAAGTGTCTGACAACGTCACAGACCGGATCCCCCTACAGAAATACGTCCCCCTTAGAGCCACCGGAGCAAACCCCAAACTTGATGTTCCTCTTTAGACCCCCAATTTGTTACAACAGGGTCAGGGTAAAAAAAACATCAGAATTAACCCTTTAACGTCGTTCCCTTGCAGGCAGTTTCCTCCTGCATGTCTGTACTAAATGTTCAAGTGGATTGTACAAACGTTGTGTGATCCATTCACACACCCCCCCCCCCCCCCTCCAAAATCCCCTTTTCCCCTTCTAATCAAATCCCAATGATAATCACCAGCGCTTCCCGCACATGTTTCCTTGTGCAATGTCACCGCTGACATTGTCTGTACAAATCATTCCATGCTGGATCATTTTGATTTGAGCTGGCTGGGAAGAATGAATGAATCATTGTTAAATGTTCTGAAAGTTACCCCACCCCGAGTGCGGAAAATAAAAAGTTGTTGGCTTCATATAAATTTGACAGTACCAAAAAAAAGTTGTGTAATTTTTAAAAAGCGGTTTAAATCTGGAAAAGGAACGAGCTGTCCGTACTTTGTAGACCACAGGGGTGCAAACTGATCAGGGATGAAAAAGGTAACATGGATTCAAACCACCTAGGGGGGTCCGGGGGCATGCAGGAAGATTTCTTTTTTTTTTTTTAAATATCAGCTTTAAAATGTGAATTTACAGAAGATTTTAGCATTCAGACTAAAGAAGCAAACAATAAGAAAAACACGATGTTCTGTTTGAACTTTTTGATAAAGCTTCAGTGAAACATGAAGACCCCCATGATGCTCCCAACCTTCAGTCCCTTTTTATAAATGGGATGAATTTGCAGAACAGGGCTTACCATGTTCCACTAAGAGGTGATGTGAAGGACAGTCACTGTGCAGGTATCTCTCAGAGTCTGAGAGAACATCATCATACAGTCATCAAGTGTGACAATATTTTCCCATCTTTTCTATCATATATATGAAACATTATCAATATATGAACCTGATGTTTTACCTCCTGCTGATTCTCATTAAGTTTATATTCTCTCTCTTATTACGTGTTGACCAGCTGTCACTTTAATGTTTCCTGAGATAATAATGAAGCAGAGAGCTGGATGAAGTTACCTTCAGCTAGCACACATTTCTCTCTCTCTTTACCTCTGGATACCAAACAGTAAATATGATCAGACAGGATGTTGAACAGAAAGGCTGGCTTGCTAACCAGACTTATCACAGGAAAATAACGTTATGTAACTGAGCCATGTGCTGCACATTGTGACTCATTGAATCAGGTTTCATGCTTCTTGCGTTTGGCGTGGCGATATTGCGCAATCGTGGTCGGTGCGAGAATGGTCCGCGGAGGGTCTGAGCTGCGACACCTCCGAGATTTTGTAACAGTGCCGACCGCGTTGCAATGATTGGCTACAGGGGCCGGAAGTACGTTCTTTGTGCCGTGTTAAGCAATCAGACCGCTCTGACCGCAGTCAGTATGAAACGACTCGACGTTTGCAGGGACATTGCTCGCCGGCTGCAAGAAGCATGACAGCTCGCGTCATAGACCCCCCCCCCCCCCACTAAAGTCTAAAGACTAAAGAGGGAAGACACTTTAACTGAAGAGATGCTGGAGGAGATGATCCATGACAGACATGATTCCCCTTCATGTTTTTAAGTTTTTCTTCACCTGCTGGTTCCTTAAAGATTCATCGCTGCCCTCGAGCATTCCCATTTAGAAAAAGTTGGATCTGGGACAATAAGTATTAAGATTATATTTGTTGCCATTTCTTGCTCTATAACATATTAAATAGATTCCCTCCATTTCAGCCTCTACATCCCTTTCATTTAGCAGCATCAGATTCCAAATACAGGACTTGTACTTTGCAAGATGGCCGACGATAATCAGCTAACATTACTGGACTGAACCAATTCTACAATTCATTTAGCAGACGCTTTTATCCAAATCTAACCAACATAACTTTAGCCTGTACCACCAATGTGTTTCCACAGCGTAACATTTTCTTTTCTAGCTTAACATCTTCTTGGAAACCAACTTTTGTTCAGAGGTCATTGAACCAGAGACACCAGGAATCTGCTCAAGTGTAAAGACGTCACGCCCAAATTAGCTCCAAGGTTTTTTGTCTCCATAAAATCTAACACCACTTAAATAAAGGAATCTAATTTCCTGGAATCCACTGAGCACTTGACGTTGTTTTCTTGGAAAGAGATGTTATGGGAGGTGAAAATGATTTAGTTATCAAACCTTATTTTTTTATTGGAGCTATATAAAGTAAACGACCCAAGCTGACATAAATTATGGCAAATTATCCCAATTTCCAATTACCTTATCAGCATGCAGGTAACAGCCAAACGCGCTGCTGAGCCGATTTACACAAGCAGAGTTGCATAAGGAGCGAGATGAATCATGGGAGTGTAGCTTATCACCCTTTACTGCGACGTAATTATAATCAGAACACGTTTACTGTTTTATTGCACAGGTCGGCAATAAAATCTGATACCATCCAGTTCATCCAGGGAATTTTCCTTTGACTTTAATGTCACACATAATGACTTCAAACAGTGAAGCTAAGCTATCAGCAAGTAAAAACAAAACATGCAGTAACATGTCAGCTCGATTTAATGATAACTGAAAGTCTGCTTAATGATTAACAGCTTTTCTACACTTTATTTGTCCAAAGAATCAAGACGTCCTTACACAACGACTACAGTCCACATCACCGCTATGCAGACGACACTCTGATTTACTGATCGACTACACTCTCTAAAGCTGTGTTCACACATGCACTGAAAATATCTAGATCACTTCAGGAGGACTGCTTCTGAGATTCTCCTGATCTGGTTGTTCACACATTCACCTCACAGGGGGAGACTTTCCCTGTCAGACAGGAGGAGGGGGCGGAGTCTCCCGAGGTAAAAAAAAAACGGATGCAGAACAGAGTCCTCTACATGACGCTATAAAGAGAATATTTGTCTTTGTATCAATGCTGCGTGTAGTGTAACAGAATCTCAATGTGAACTAAAGAGAGGAGAAGAACAAACTGGAGAACAGGAAACATGCAGCAGCAGGTTGATTAGAGCACAGAGATGGTAGAGGTGGCGTGCAGACAGTCTATGGTCGTGCAGCGATCACAGGGAATAAAGGTCACCCCCCCCTCCCACTGGCCCCTCCCACTGGCTCCAGGTGAATTCTCCTGATTATATCCTGCTGCGTTCTCACATCAGATCACTCTGACTTTCTGCAGAATAAATACGAGGAGACTTTCATCTCGTTCTGAGATGATTATAAAACAATCTTTTCTATCAGTCCCGGCTTAAACTCGTTTAGATAGAAAACGACCCTTCGCACACCTTCGACCTTGGAGATTACTCTGACAAAGTTTTCAAAAAGATAAAAAACCTGCGTTTGACCATGAGACGAAAGACAAAGTTTGAAAGTCTGTGATATGTAATCAGTCCATCAAGATGACTGGAACAGGGCTCAAGGTACATTCTGGATCCACTCTGTAAATCATCCTGTGTGTGTGTGTGTGTGTGGCTGTGTGTGTGTGTGTGTGTGTGTGCGCGCGCGCACTCACTGGGTGAATGTCGATGAAGAGGCCGTGCTCATCCTCACTTGGACTCAGGCCGTTCACGTAGTCCAGCAGGACCGGATCAGCGTTGAAGAAGTGAGGATGAGAGATGAAGACCGGAGAGTCTGGGAGAAACAGGAAGAGGAAACATTCATTTATTATCTCGATGCTCGGCACATTAACTCAAAAACTTTTACTGAAGTACAGGAAGTAAGTGTGCAGAAAGGTGAGGGACAAGCTTCATACGTCCAGTTCTCCACAGCCGTCAGGTGTTTAAAGGGTTATCTTATCGTACCAATTTCCTTATCTGCTAAGTGACAACATGTGCTACAAAGTCTAAACATACAACAAACATGCATGACCTGACCACCATTGTTTTTTATCTAACCTGGGACCCCTTTATTGACTCAAAGGGACTCAGACATCTTAGGACTTAAGATTTCAGCAGCCGGCTCGCTGTGAGACAAACTCTGATGGTTGCTAAGTTACCCAAAACGTGGATCTGATCGGTCACCCTCAAGGATTTGGCTTGTTTAAAGGCTTTATATGTGATTTTTTGATCCAGCAGATGTCGCCCTTGAGCACCAGCATGAAACCAAAACAACTGGCGCTGCATTGTTGTGTTAGCATGCTAATGCTAGCGATCTTCATTATCCTCGTATCTTCACACTGCATGTAAATTTACCTGAAATGAGCGTGATCTAGAAACACAGTTAAGCAGTGAGTACAGTATGTTATTCTTCTTTTCTCTAGTCCCTCAATTAAACAACTTTCATAAGCGAGGGGAGGAGTCAGCCGGCCGTCCTGGTGATGTAAACAAAGTGAAGATAGGACTCTGAAAACTCTGAAAACATCACAGACAGTGGGACTCGGGTGTTACACCCATTGTAGACAGTCATGACTCACAGAGTTATTTTCAGAGGATATATTTGATTTCTACATTTAAGTGTGAAAAATCACATAGAAAGACTTTAATCGCTGAAGCAATCTGCTGGAGCAATTCTAAAACTTTTTGTGCCCGTTAAAAATGTAGTATCGGTTAAACAGAGTCGGGTTCTCCGGCACAACTATCACAACCAACTATCAAGGTGCATGAAGTGTTTCAAAAAGCTCCAGACCGACACGTTTGGGCTTCCTGATGGGACCCGGATGAAGGCCATAAAGCCACAACGCGTCGGCCCTAATAAAGTTACTAAAGTTGATTTTTCATCTTAAAAGTCTCCAGGGCTCAGGTGAAGCTTTTTACTCACTGTGGCGGCAGCTGCTGACGTTCAGCAGACCGGACTGCCTGCAGGGACAGAAGCCTTCATTGGGAGCGTAATCGGTCCCGTTTGCAAACAAGGTCTTGGGTGCGACATATCGATACAGAGGGATCCCCTTCATCTCGCCCGGGCGCTGGTAGACGAGCTCCATAGATCTAGAATAGAAAGGAGGAGTTGTTGACTAAATGAATGAATGAAACCTTTTTTGTCCCTCTGGGAATTGGTCTTGCACCGAGAGCATAAATCACTATATAGACAAACATTTGCAGGACAGCACATAAAAAACAGTAAAGCATCACATGACTAAAACAAGGGATTTCAGTAAGTGAAATGGTCAGCTGTGACCTTGTTGGCTAAATTCAGTGTGTAATGTCAGGTCAGAAATGCGGCACATTTGCTTCCCGGTTATCTTGCTGCCTAGTTAACAACCAGTTTGTTCTTATTTATGTAACAATGGAACAAATTGGTCCATGATTGAGACCACAGCAAACTAACTACAGGTGTGAAAACACCCCCCAGACTTCCCACTTTGGGAAATGGGAACCGTCCCATTAGTTCCTGCTTGTGATGTAAATCTGACAAAACAAACTGTCACTTCCCATTCCTCATTACGGTCTCACCTGCAGGCGTCGGGGCTGTAGAAAGGTAGAGTGCTCTCCTTGGTCATAAAGGGAGGCCACATCTGTCCAGCTGTGCCGTTGATCATGTTACACTGAGGCGTCTTCCAGTAGGGCAGCTGTGAACGCAGGTGACAAGTCAAGGTGAGCGTGAAAACAAACAGAAGAGCATTAAAAAGAGCCCTCAGGCAGGTGTCTTGCTGACGTGTGTCACCTTGGTCAGGCCGTTCCACGAGTCGACTTTGTGGACTTTCCTGATGTCGTCTTTTCCCGTGTTGATGGTGAACAGGCCGGTGTTGGAGTTGTTGAACTAAAAGGAAGAAACAGCCGGTGGTTAAACAAACAAAGGGTAAATCAAAATGAACTTCCAAACTCCATGTGATCTGCAGAGTCCCTCTGCTCCTTTAAGAAAAAGCTAAAGACCCAGCTCTTTCATGAATACCTACTAACTTAATGATGATGGTCTCCATATTATTGATGATGATGATGGTAATGACGATGGTTTTTGTTTGATAACGACGACTTATAAGATGGTTTCTATACTGATTAGAGCTCTCAAGAACTGCCCTCAATGTTGTGCTTTGCCTCTGGTCACTTCCTGTCAGCACCTGTGTGTCCAATCAGACTCAAAGCTGATCGTTTGCTCTTACTGACATTGTTCCCTTTTTTCTAGATCCTTGCTTGTGTTGTTCTTACTCTCTGATGTACGTCGCTTTGGATAAAAGAGTCTGATAAGAGAACTGTAGAATTGTGTGCTCGACAGTAAAAAAAACACTCACGTCAGCGAAGAGGCCGAACTTCCCCGAGGACGGCAGCATGCCCGGCAGGTATTTGTTGAGGAAATCGACCAGCCCGCTGTCGTAGCCCCACATCAGCTCCCCGACGGTCTTGGTCAGGAAGGGCCCCTCTTTGAAGGTCTTGAAGGTGGCGCTGATCATCAAACGCACGGCGAACGGCAAGTTTTCCATCATCACTGCGGCGCCCTGCAAGACACGAGCAGGTTTGTGAATGAACGATGGCGAGTTCATAAAAAACGGAGAGTGTGAGCGCGTCGAGGGGAAACATCGTGTCTTACCAGGACCAACATGTTGGGGATGGTGACGACGTCGGACTCGCTCCCTACAGACATGGTCGGCTCGAAGAAGTACCGCCTGTACTCCTTGTAGGACACCGTGTTGTTGGGGTGGAACGTGATGTTGTCTTTCTGGATGCGCTTTCTGGACAAAGGAAAACAAATAAACACAACAACACGTTTAGAAGAATCATTCTCAAACAGCTGAAAAGACACCTCAGAGATAGAAGGGTTCGCTCGAGCAGGTGAGGAACTGCGTCCAGGGAAGGTCAGAATATTGGAAAAAACGTAGAAGAGAGTGCTACACTGGGTCAAAAAAACTAAATAAATATAGAAAAATCAGAAAAGGTCAGAAAATTGTTGGATTTGAAGATTGACTAAAAGTATGGCAGCCCTCGAGACGTTTACCAGGCGACAATAAACACGATGTTGTAGGCTCGTCATCTCCTTATATGGTGTTTGAAATTGGCTAAAAACTGGAGTCTGGATTTAAAAAGATCACATAGTCGATCTGAGATCCCCGTTTGCTTATGATCTTGAATCTGGCATTTTTGAAGATTCCATTTTGGTCATTTTAAGCCACTTTTATTACGACGAGAGGGTGGAGCAACTCGCGACCCCCCTCCAAGCGTCTCGAGACCCCCCAGGGGGTCCTGACCCTCACTTTGGGAACCACTGGTCTAGAGGACAGGTGGTGGAGTCCAGCATTAGCTCGGAGACTTCCTCATCCTCGGTCTAAGGGGGGAGTGAGGGGGAGACTCTGTTTTTGCACATTTACATTTAATCTTTCATATTTAAGTAATATTTAGTTAAATCCTGGTTGTATATATTCACATTCTTAGTTTTGATATTTTTAGTACTTATGTACTTTGTATTTAATATTATATTATGTTTAGATTTGCTAACATTGTGTTTTTTACTCATATTGTGTGTTTGGATAACCTGCTGCTGTAACGCCACAATTTCCCAGTTTGGGATCAATAAAGTAATTCTATTCTATGTTAAGTTCTCTGTGACTTGTGTTTCTTTCATTCATGTTATAAGCTGTCGTATGTGAGTCTGTGTTGGATGTCGGTCGTCTTCTGCTCTAGTGTTTTGACTTCTAATTTTTGGTTGAAAGTAAGTTTTGTTTTTAGCCTTTTTTGTTAAAATAAATCTTATTTCGAGTTTCTGCAATTGGGTCCATCAATCTGTTCATGACAGGCCGGGTAGAAGAGGCTCTCTGTCAGAGATTGCACCGTCTATGACAGGTGCGTCTTTTTTCTGTACCCATGAATGACAAGAGATTTGTGTTTATGTGACCATGATGGGTCAGCCCGGCAACAAGAGGAAATACAGGCGAGGCAGATGTTGAGGATATCCTGGTTCGGTGGCCTCGCTCACTCCCTCATTTTGGTCTTGACGCTTCTCCTTGACCTTATGTGCTTAAAAACCCTGAGTGAACCACAGCTGACCCGGCTTGACTTTTCAGCCAGAAATCAAACAGAGGGCGTGACCCCGCGTCAGCTGACCTCTCCTATCAATGCTCAGAGAATCTCTACCCCAAAGCAGGTTTCACTTTGAATACCTAAACTGACTGGGACCGTCCCAGATGTCATATCAGAGCTCGTTCTGCTGGCCGTTTCAGATTCAGATTCTCTCTTCAGCCTGGATTGTAATCACGCTGGGTGTGACCTCTCCTACTGATGAGCAGATAATGGATCTTTAAGTGATCGGCCCAAACAAAGGCAGAAGACAGACTGAGCGTCTGCTGAGTGAATTGTAATTAGCAGAGAGAGAAAGTGTCTCATCCAAGGACACATCGGACATGTGGCTGCAGGAGCTCATCTCTCATCTCATACCTGAGCGACATTTGCATCAGGGTGTGAATCAAAAGATGTTTCTTACCAACAACTCAACCATCTCCCTGCGTGTTTATCGGCCATGTTTCAGCGTGATGTGTGACGCATATTTCAGATTCTGCTGCAGCCTCGTTTCCCTCAAACATTTCAGATTTCAGAGAGCGCGACTGCAGAGAGCGACGAGCAAAAAAGAAAAACCCTTCCAACTTTCAAACATCTTTCCTGCTGTTACATAACGAACTGGGTCCACATCTGGTTTCTATAGGATGCGCTGAGGGAGGAGAAAAACTTAATGTACAGACGCCCCCCTCCCCCCCGTCACCCCTCCTCCTTCTTTTCATATAGGGAAAGTTATGTAACAGAGGTTTGTGATGCAGCCCACTAGGTCAGTGGTAAAGAGTTCACTTTGCCATATGGACACTGACCCACATAAGGGGTACATTCTGTTCCCAAAAAGTTAACTCTGCCCCCCTTTCCTCAACAAGTGAGCAGCATCCAGCCCAGTCTGAGCAAAGTGTGAGAGAGGAGCGTTAAGAAACACAAAGACAGAACGAGAGATGTCAGATTCAGATCAAGATTACCGGCTGCAGGACGGAGGAGCTGATGTGCAAATGCAACGCAGCAAGAAATGCATGAGGGGTTAATGATTCAGGACGAGACGTTCAAGAGGGAATGATCGGGTGTTAATGCATGATAATTAATGATAATGTTAATGTTTTTTTAGAAAGAGGCGTTTTCCTTCTAATCACAGTGATGATGAGAGACGAGCCAACCTTGATTTAGAATCTGGAGTCCGCCCCGTCTGAGACCTTCAACACTCACCTGTACACATAAGGTCCCCTCTGCTCCACCATGGGCTTCTCTCCGCTCAGGATCTCTTGGGGGTTCAGGACGTTGAAGAAGTAGACGGACATGTAGAACGGCACGGGGACGTCCTTCCACATGGTGTAGGACATCTCGTTTTTGGGGTCGATCACCGTGTTCTGACGAGAGAAGACATCAAGCACACTTTAAAAACCTCCAAAAGAACGTCTTTGTTCGTCCCATCAAACAAAAAATAAAAAATAACTTTTTATGGTCAAAAAATGCAAAATCAACAGATTGAAGAAGAAGAACCCGAGAGATGTTACTTTAACCATCTCAGAACTGATCACATCCTCTTCTATAAAAGACATTTCTACATCCTCAGGGTCCTTATGGAGGCTGCATATCAGAGGGTGTTGGGGGGGGGGGGGGGGGGGGGCAGACTTTCTGCAGCCAGACTTTTTGGCTTTCTGCATCAGAGCGCACACACACACACACACACGCACACACACACACACACACACACACACACACACACACACACACACACACACACACACACACACACACACACACACACACACACACACACACACACACACACACACACACACACACACACACACACACACACACACACACACACACACACACACACACACACACACACACACACACACACACACACACACACACACACACACACACACACACACACACACACACACACACACACACACACACACACACACACACACACACACACACACACACACACACACACACTTAAGTCCTGGTGCTGAAGTTGATTCAGCACCAGGACTACCTCCATACCCGACATCTACAAGTTTCTAGCTGTAGCCTCAGGAGTCTTTCAGATTTTTACATTAAAGCCCATCACCCCCCCCCCCCTCCCCATGTGATAACTTGTTTATGACCACTTAAAGGCCTCCACAGTTTTAATTATCACCAGATGATTGTTTTTAAAAACTGCTTGTTCTCTTCATTTTCTGAAATTTAAACAAAATAAAGGAGCTAAAATGTTTTTAAAATATTCATTAAGACTGAATAACAGCAGAACTTTATCCTGCAAACACACAAAAGAAGAACATCTGTACAAATATAAACATCTATTTCTACATTTTTTGTTTTTTCCACTCTTATGAGTAGCTCACTTATATTTCCTAACATGCAGATAGTTCTTAAATATTTATTGTGGCATTTTTACTCTTAATTTACTTTAATTTCTACAAAATAAAACGGCAAAAGTTAATCTACATTTACATTAAAGCTGAATAAAAGCAGGAATTTATCCTGCAAACACACAAAACAAGAACATTTATGCATCTTTTATTCATTTTTAAGGCTCTAAATGTTTTGTTTTTTTCCACTCTTACATCTAACTTACATTTCCTAACATGCAGAAAGTTTTTCCTCTTATTTTTCTGTCATTTCTACAAAATAAAACACCAAAAGTTAATCTACATTTACATTAAAGCTGAATAAAAGCAGGAAGTTGTCTTGTAGACACACAAAACAAGAACATTTATGCATCTTTTATTCATTTTTTTAAGCTCTAAATTTTTTGTTTTCTCTTGTGGCATTTTTTCCTCTTAATTTTCTACAATTTCTACAGAATAACGGAGCTCAAATTATCCTCTTATATACATTAAAACGGAATAACATCAGGAATTCATCCTGCAAACACACAAATAAGAAACCAATGTGTACACATACACACATCTATTATTCATTTTTAAGCTCTACATTTCTATTTTTCCCTCTGGTGTTTTGGCAGAGCCTCAGAAGTAGGTGGTATGTTTCACAACACTCACTATTGCACACATTATGTTACAACAGTCCTGTGCACCTTTAAATGAGCATTAAAATGAGGATGAATTTGACTTTTTGAGCTATTTCTGAGCGTGCACGCGCATTTGAACAGCTATTTACCTGCTCGTACTGCACTTTGAACACCTGTGACCCCTCTTCTGTTACTTAAAGGTGTAAAATAAATAACCTGACTCAGCAGATGAAGACTCGGGTTTTGGTGATCAGCTGCTTACCTTCACGATCTGGTCGTCGATGATTATCGGACCCACGAAAGTCAGAAGCGTCCCAAAAAACACGGTGAGCACACCTGCGACCACGAACCCCACGGCGACTTTGGCTTTATTGACAACCATTGTTTGTTTGTTGTTGACAGCTTTAACCCGGGTTAGCTTGTTAGCTTTGCTGCTAATCAAAGGAAGCGGACTCTAACTCACTACAACAACAACGAGTCAGGTTTAAAGAAACGGACGTAATGAGGTAAAGTCTGCTCTCTCTCTGCCGGCTTTTAAACACCTCTCATACATATTGTTGACCTGGCTACTGTTGTCATCGTTTTTATACGCCGCTTGTCACGCCTCCAACTGCGCTGAGGATTCTGGGAATTGTAGTTCGCGCGTATGCTACACTTACAGACTCCCAGATGACGTCATGTGGTGGAAGAAAGAAGTTTCTCTGCTGAATAAAGCCAGTATCACAGTTATGTAAAATACCGAGTTACAGGTAGGAAAGTACGGAAGAGGATAAGGGCCAGAAATGAGAAATAAGTCTTCACAGGAGGAAGGTTTATCCCCCATAATGCACTCTGAGAGAAAAGTTGAAATGTAGAGAAAAACATGTTTAAATGTCAAAAGCAAAAATTTAAAGAATAAAGTTAGAATTTTGGGGGGGAAAAAAGTCACATTTTGAGTTTAGGGGGAAATGTTGAGAAAAAAGTTGAAAGTTCAAGGAATGAAATCGACATGTTGGGTGAAAGGTGAAAAAAAGCAAAAATGATGTGACATATCCAGAATTAAGTCAAAATGTTAAGGTGTGTCATGGGCCCCCCTTGAAATATGATTGCCCACCCCAAAAAATCAAAAACTGTGATTGGCTATTTGCCATCTCAGAGGCGGGACTTAAGTTTAAAGCAATATTAGGTATTTTCGTTTTTTGCAAAGGTTGCGAGTATTTGGTGCCAGTTGGCTTCCTGAGCACTAAACAGGTGCCCTTGAACAAGCCCCCCCCCCCCAACCCCTCCCCCCCACACCCCCCGTCACTCTGACATCTCTCCACCAGTAAGTTCATGTCCACAGGATCATGATTGTGCATGTGTGTGTATTTCAGCCTCTGCGTGTAGCACGGAATAATAATAATAATAATAACAGAATGTTAAATTAAATTTCTTCTTCTTCTTCTGTTTTCTTTACATATTAATGTAACATTTTTTCTTCTGTTTGTCCTTTACATTAAAACCCTTCAAATCTTTTTCATAAGACACTTCGGCCTACATATGAAAGTAACACACTCTGTCTTCCACCAGGTCTGTGTTCGTTCCATCTCCGCTCAGTGTGTGTTCTTCCTCTGCTTTGACCCTCAGGTCGTAGTTTCAGAGATCCTGTGAGGAAGACTAAAAGACTCCAGGTCTCATTTTTACCAAGTGCAATTAATATGTTAAACAACAATTAACTATTTGTTGCTCTTTTTGCACTTGAATTGCACATTTGCACACCTCCAGTTTGCACTTTAATAACTTGAATTTCTATTCTGGTCCGGGCTCTTGACTGATTTTATTGCGCTGTTTTTATTTGGTTTTATATTTTGCTGTGTTGTCTGATTTTTTTTTTTTAATTCGTTTTGGTTTATGTTTTATGGTGATGTTGTCCTTGTGTTTCTTGTCTTCTGTGTGCTCCTGTTGCAACACAAATTTCTCCTTGTGGAACAATAAAGAATCTGAATCTGAATCTGGCTCCGCTGCGTCTCAGCTCCGTCAGTCCGGATTCGTCTGCAGCAGATACTCAAGACTTCTATTTCTGCAGGATGCCCGAGAATGGAGCATCAATTAACCACAGAGCAGAGCGAGCGGGACAGGAAGACAGACACCTGTTTATTTTCAGAATAAAATAATCTGTTTTGACGGTTAGGAACAAAGACCTTTTGTGTGTTTGTTGTTTTGTTTATAAAGGTTTTATAACTCATACATCATATTATCTCACACTGTTGGGAGTGTAATCTGTCCGGAGGGAGCATGGAGCCGGAGCGGAGCGGACACACAATGAAAACGTATCTGGTGGAAGTTCGGGGTTAAACTGTGCTGGAGTTTGGATTCACATTTTAAATACTTTAAATTCTGACTTTGAACATAAATCTGATGTTGCCTTTCTCTTGTGTTATAAAGTAGATATGATCGGTGAGCTTAGAAAGGGGTAATAATTGATATTTATTTAAGTGTGTGTTTTGTGCACACATCACACCTCACCACCCCCCCCCCCCCCTGCAGAAATCAGAACCCCAGCTGTCAAACAGTGCGGACCAGCTCCTTCATGATAACCTTCAGACTTTAAGCTTCTGGTAAGATCGTGACTGAATTATAACATTTACATGTGCAACAACTCTTCTTTTTTTATTTAAATAAAGGGATGGAGCAGAAGTAGATCCTCACATGAGTTTACTCAAGATAAAAAAAAAAGTGCATTAATGAGCTCAGAGGGCTGAACTATCAACATTGTAATGAGAACAAAATACATTCAGAGCCTTTAAAATCCTCCTGCTGGCATTCATAAAGCCATGTCCTCTGTACTTTATGTTGGTCTTATGCTGCGGGTGATACATTAACACCAGTAAAGATAGACTATGGATGGCACAGTCCAACATTAAAGCCTCTAAAGAGAACATGAAGCTGCAGCATCAGCGATTTACACTCACACAAAGACACTGCAGTTACATCTTTTTTTTTAAATTTTTAAAACATGAAAATATGAATCCTGCTCCTCCTGCAAAGTTTTAATTTTTTTTTAACATATTTTGCATCCTCTTCAGGTGAACGTGCTTACCTTCACGATCTGGTCCTTCATCACTGCAGGTCCCACAAACAGCAGCACCACTCCAAACACCACCGTCATAGCCCCCGCCACGATAAATCCAATGGCCACTTTGGTTTTATTGATGCGCATGGCTGCAGCTGATGGTCACCACTCCCTGATCACAGAGTTTAACTTAAACTTCCTCTGAGTCTGAGGAGTTTAAAAAACGACAGAGAGAGGTGTTAAAGTCGGCTCATTCAAGAGGAGGCTGCCAACTCACACGCGTGCTGTCTGTGTTTATACTCTGCAGACCACGCCCCCCTCCTCACACAGGGGAAAGAGGGGGGGCGTGCGCACGTCTTACTCATGTTCAAGTGCATCAAATTCATTCAGTCACATTTTAGTCAGATGACATTTTGTAAAGTCGCTTCATTTAAAAAAACAATCGTTAAATCTTAATGTGAAGGTTATAGTTGTTTTTATTTTTCTTAAAGGCCTCTCTGAATGCTGAAAACACTTTTTTTTTTCTTTTCAAAAATATTTTTATAAGACTTTTTACTTTTAAACACACATACAGACAATTCAAACAGTACAACAGAACAGACAACACACATTGGCCACAAATTACATTTCTTTATAATTTCTTTATATTTATAGACAAAATAGTTATGCCTGTAACCACAAAGTATGGCACGAAGAATGCCATGGCATCCAAGCTCGAGCAGGAAACAGTGTATAATAACCACAGTTGACAGTGAGGCAGCATTCTCTTTTCTTTTACATTGAAACATTTTTAACATTAAAAGCAATGTCTTTTAAGCAAGATTAGAAAACAACGCATAAAATAAAGGGCATCAAAAAAAAAAATTAAAATACATTTGAAAAAAAATGTTCTGCCCTATGACCCCAAAATATCCCTTTGTCTGTTTTCTGGGCTGTAATCCATCATCAGTCTTTTACCACTATATCTAAAGAAGGGTGTCCAAATTTAAAAAAAAATCCTCACCTTTACACTTGAATGTTAAATACTCCATTGGTATGAGGTCAAAGATTATTTTATGCCTTCCTAATACTGAAGGTATTGAAGTATTATCAATCCATCTTAGTAATATGTTTTTCCGGGCAGCTGAAAACACTTTTTAATAAAACACCTTCTGCATTAAACACAAACACAAGCCTCAGAAAGCATTGTTCATCCCTCACAGAGATGAGGAGAGGCTGAAATATCAACCAGGACGCTCAGATGTTTTATTTAAAGTTTTTATTTTATTATTGTGTCAAACATTACATTTTATACCCAGCCTGCAAGACACCATGATTTAAAGCGTGCAGGATCAGAGTGCAGAGTCAGTCTATTCATCATCAGAAAACAAAAAGGAAGACAAACAGAATATCTCGTCTTCTTTTCAAACCTTTTCAGACAACATTATCTTTAACTTAAAGAGCCGTGCGCAGTTTGTGCACATCCGTCCATCTCGATACTTCAGGTTTTTGACGAGCTACTTCATGAAACAATAATTCTCTAAAGTCATCGCCATCTGCACAATGAAAAAATAAAATGGTCAAATCACACATCTCAGAGAGAGTCAGATCTTAACTGTGCGGCAGAGGATCTTTGGCTTCTAGATAAACGACATGATACAGATAACTCAGGCTGATCTGTTCGATCTGTACAGATGTCCTTAGTTTAGTCTTGGACAGAACGTTTTAAAGATCTTATCTTTCATCATATATTTTCAAAAGGTGCACTTTCAATTCTTCTGTTTTTTTAAGTTTTTAAACCCACCAACAGTGTGCTCATATTTGCAGAGTTCACATCAAACACTGCAGGGAACTACGCGTTTCACATCGTGTCTCCTCAGGGTTTTGCTTTTCAGTATTTCATTTTGACTTGATTAAAATCAACCAATCAGAGGAAGCCACCGTGCAAAACGTGCCGTTCCCTCCAATGTTTTATATGCATTAAAGCCGTCTGTTGATCAGTTCGTACTTTGAGTGTGAGCTAGAGCACGCAAGAGGTAGAGAGCGAGCAGGGAGACAGGGAGGCGTCTGATTGGTTCATCAGATTGGTACCTCGTGGCAGACATTGGTCAAAGTTTTTACAGACTTACAAACTGATACAGATGATGGATTTTCTTTGTTCCTTTTTCAGAGAACATGAGTTATTAATTTCATTCAGGACCTAAAGACAATTTACACCAGAATCTGAAAAAGTGGATCTGAAGGAAAATGACCAACCCTGACTTTAAGTCATCAAGTTTCCATCGCAGAAGACAAAAAACTGAACTCCTAACAACTCTTTAGAATCAAACATTTGTGGAGTCCTGTGGGAGAGCCTTGAGGTTGTTATGAATGTGTCGTCATTACATCGGGGGGCCGGAGGTATGTTTAGGTTAAACGACATGGACATACTGGAAACACATAATGCAAAGAGAGAGAGAGAGAGAGAGAGAGAGAGGACGACTCGGACGATGGTTTGGCTGAAGGTTGGACGGGGTCCAGAGACAATTTAGTGACTTCACTCCGCAGGGTGCAACAGTTGAGGAACACTTCTTGCATGCACTCAGCGATCAGGGCGGAGAAATGCTGAACCAATCAAATTCCTGCGTCGGCTTGGGGCATAGAAGTGGAAATCATAACAAACCTTTAAAATTCAACACTTGGCAAGCTGGACGAGAAAGCCTGGAGGTAATTAAGATTGTGTTTCCTATAGGGGAGAAACTCATGTTTAAGTTAAAGGCAGGACTATACTGGGAACACACGATGCAGAGATGATGGTGTGCAGGGAAGGTCACCGAGTCTGAACCGCGGAGACGCAGATTTGGTGGCTCACACGTCTCCAGGTTCATAAAGACGTCTAATAAACACCAACTGTCAGAACATGCAGCAGCAGTGGGAGGTCCGGTCCGAGTAAATCCTGCTGAACTTGTCTTTTAAAAAAAGGAAAGTGGATGTTTTGTGTTCCAAATGCTCTTTGTATTCAAAGTCTCTCCCGCTGTGTCCCTGTGAGGCTCCTCATGAGATCTCTAATCTCTCTGCATGAACTTCAACCGAAACATAAAGTGCTGATGTCGATCCCCCGGCAGTGGAAGAAGTACATTAACTCTACATGACATGTAGGACTTGAGTTTCATCATACGAGGGGTCTCCAACCTTTGAGAGCTGAGAGCTACTTTGAAAGAAAGAAAGTGGCTGAGAGCTCCTCGCATCCCGTCGCTTACGATTAAGGAAACAGCTGATTTAAACTCAGGGTCGGTCATTTCCTCCAGATTCACTTTTTAAGATTTTGGTTGAAATTGTCTTTAGGCCCTGACAGAAATTAATAACTCATGTTCTCTGAAAAAGGAACAAAGAAAATCCATCATCTGTATCAGTTTGTAAGTCTGTAAAAACACGAGGTACCAATCTGATGAACCAATCACACGCCTCCCTGTCTCCCTGCTCACAGCTGCTTTACAGCGGACTCTTACAAACACACTTTAGACTCTCAGACCCGGAGCAAACAGCACACAGGCCGATTTTGCAACGCGCTGGAGAATGATGTGCAGAAGAGCTTTTAGCAGCTAGAGGCAGACGTTCCCCTCGGGAGGTGGTGGAGACCAAAAAGGAGAGAAAGGAAAGGAATTCAATGAATCACAAGACAGCTTTTATCGTCTGCTGGATGTTTAAATAACAACACTTTTATTGCAGAGCCATGTGGTCAAACTAATCCTTCCATCTCTGAGTAGCTCACAATCAAAGAAGGAGCGGGAAAATAAAACGGTTTAGTGACGAGGACAACTAAGGATTCTCTAAGTTTCTGAAATTCTAGAAAAAACATCATTAACTTGTTATAAAATGAAAAAATAAACATTATGATTTTACTTGCACAGCACCTTTGAAGCTCAGAGTTCTTCAACAAAGACGGTATTGAAAGAAACGGTTTGATAACAACAACCCTAAAACCTTGATTTTACAGCATCCAGGAATTGTGGCACCAGATGAACCACTTATATTTTATCTTGTTGGGTGATTCCTGTTTGCATCTGAAGATCCTTGAAATTCCTGGAAATAACAATTCATATTTTATCTTGTTGGATTAATTCCTGTTTGCGTCAGAAGATCCTTGAAAGCCCTGGCAATAAACTTGCCTGGTTCCTTCTCAGATCAGTTTTTTTTGCAGCCTGGGAGCCATTTCTGAACTGAATCCATCATTTTGTTAATAAACACCAAATCCTGTTTCCTTCACCTCAATGCTCCGACGGTCCTGAGCTGACCCTGAACATCTTACTCACAGCCATATCTAAGCCCAAACTGAACACTGGCTTCCTCTGAGCCACCCTCTTTGTCTCAACTTTCATCTTTGACATTGTCCATTTTTTAAGCTCGCCTCACCATGAGACCTCGGGGATCACTCCTAAACAATATCATACATAAAAATATTTTTCTCTGTGTCATCAGGACCAGCCTTTAATGTCCGATCAGAGCGTTCACAGCAAGCGGGCGCGGGCCACTTTATACAACGTTTATTTAAGACTTAACAGGGTCAAGTTGTGCTGGCTTTTTGGCTTACTTTACGCCTTTCATCAAGTGTTGATGCTAAGCTACGCTAACTAACTGCTCAGACCTTTATATTCAACACACAGACACAAAAACTGTAAAGATCTTATATTCCTTCTCTACACAAGGACAACTTAGTGAAATGCACAGGGGTGTGCGCCAAATATCAAGGTCCAGCTGGGAGTCAGTTAGCTTAGCTTAGCATAAATACACTAAAATTTGCAACAGCTAGCCCGGCTTTTTGAAGGGTTACAAAATCCAACAGCAAGCCCCTTTGATGCTCTATGATATACTTTATATAAAGTTTATTTAAGCCTTAACAGGGTCAGGTTGTTTTTTTCCCTAATTTTCCACCTTTCATCAAGTGTTGATGCTAAGCTAGGCTAACTTACAGCTCAGAGCTTCACACTAGACACAAAAACTGCATCGATCTTTAATTCCTTCTCTACGTAAAGATAAATTAGTCATCTCTCCATGATTGATGAAACCTATTTAAAGGCACAGTCATTGACTGTTATCTTAGCTTAGCTTAGCATAAATGTGCTAGATGCTACAATACTTGAATACATTTATCAGACACTTTTATCAAAAGTGACGAACATCAGAGAGTGAGAACGAAACAAGCAAGGATCAAGAGAGGAGGAAACAACGTCAGTAAGAGCAAACGATCAGCTTTAAGTCTGATCGGACGCACAGGTGCTGACAGGAAGTGACCAGAGGTGCTGACAGGAAGTGACCAGAGGTGCTGACAGGAAGTGACCAGAGGTGCTGACAGGAAGTGACCAGAGGCAGAGCACCTATGAGAGCTGCTCATGAGAGTTCTTATCAGCATCAAAGCCAGCCTGAATAACGTCGTCATCCTCATCATCATGAAGTCTAGTCAGAGACTTAGGACCCTGTTGTGAAGGTTGGATCAGACGCCTTTAGCAGAGCGTAGTGGGGGGGGGGGAGGGGAGTGTAGACCTGGATCAGAGAGTTTAGGTCAGGAGGAGCCGTTTTTGTCGCTGTTTTGTAAGCGAGCAGCAGAGTTTTAAATCTGATGTGAGCAGTAACTGGAGGGAGAGGAACAGCGGAGTTACTGTACATGTGCTGTTTTGCTCGGCGTAACAATTATAGCTCGCTAAGTGTCATTAAGGGATCTTACAGGAGGCATTTAGATAACTTTCGTTCTCTTAGAGAGAGAAACGACTTTTTATTTTCTGTGAAAAATGATAAATATAAATTAAAGCTGTTCCTGCTCATTTATCAGAAAGTTGTTGAGACACTGGTGGTGCGAGAAGTGAAGTCAGATGGTCATCAGTCTTTAGGATACAACCTCTGGGTACCATTAATGTCGACAAAAAATTACATGCCAAAGAAGTGACGAGCGTACGGCCAAATGTTTGCCTCCTAAACGTCCAATAAGGAAACCCCGTTCTCACTTTTATTGATCACGTTGCACTGCAGCGTGCCGCCTGATTGGTATTTGAGTAAATAGGACCTCTGAAGATCACTCTCCGTCATGCCAAACATTCCCCCTGTTGGATGGAGAACAGAAAGGAGCCTCTTTTAGAAGTTATCAAATGTAGCTGCTGGACGTGTCTCCAGGAAATAAAAAAATTGTACAACCATCGACCGCTGCTGCCTCATCCATCTTTATTCATGGATTTGGTGGATTTGTGCGATGAAGAGGGTCTCTATCACGGAGCGTGCACATGATCCCTTCATACGTATTAGAGGGACACAAGGCCCACAGAGCAGCCTCCACCGCAGCCCCTCATCTGACTGCTCTGTGAAATCTTTAAACCTAACATCACTGTACCCTTCAAAGGCAACATTTGTTTTTTTTGTTTTTTTATGCGCGGCTATAGTTCTCCTCACATGTCTTCCTTCCTAAACGCTGATGGTGGCGTTTCATAAAAAGGAAGTCTTGGCTGTAAAGGGCCTTGAGCTTCCTTTTATAATGACCGGCTTTAACACAGCATCATGTGTTTCTGTCCTGATGTATACTGACTCACTTATGTTTTAATTTCTCATATAGAACATACGTGAAACTTATGGGAAATGAAACTTCTGACCAAGAAAGTACAAAAACCCTTTTTGTTTTTAACTTCTTCAAATCTCCAGATCTCAGTATTAAACCTCAGTATCAGTTCTTCAGTCTTATTACATGAAGGCAGGGGTGTGTCCAGACTTTTTGGACTGGGGGGGCCCAGCTGGGGCTCCGACTTGTGCAGGGGGTGGCCTTTAGTTTGTGTCAAACTCACCAACAGAGCGTTTATTCACCCCTTCTGTCTCCACTACTCACATCGAGTAAGACAAGATAACGGCGACCTAAACGTCTTCTAAGCTTCATTCATGAAGGACTCAAAAAAGTTTGTATGTCTAAAGTCACAATTTAAATCTGCTCACTGAAAACTGTGAACCGCCTGCTGGCTGCGACCCCCGCCTTTATTATAAAGATTTTATTTTGTCATAAAGTGCCCAAAGCAACACATGCATGTTTGCGTAATCCACTTTTAATACGATTAAATTTCCCACGCTGCCTACGAGTGGAACACATTTTAAAACGATTTACGCTGCAGAAAGTCCAGATGTGTAAAGTCCACAGTTATTGGGGGCCTTGGGTACCGTCTCCAAAATGTCTCTGTAGTTCAAACACTGCAGCTCACAGACGCTGGAAAACATCTTCACTCTCACATCTCAAGATTTTTTATGTTGATGTGTTCGAGGTTGGGTGTGAAAGTCAGGAAGGTATTTCGCAAAAAATGGGCACTTTTATTTTTTTTTTAAATTTCACTCATGTGACATGTGAGCAGTGAAATGAAGCAAGATCAGCGTGTGACACCTCATCACACGCTCGAGCCTAAATATGAGTTAAAAGCAGCACAAACTAAAAATACGATTCACAGAAAAGGGGGAAATATTCACAGAACTGACATTTTGTAGTAACTTTTATTTATTTTTATTTTTTTTAAATATGCATCATTTTTCTGCAACAAGCTGGTTTAAAATGTCAGCTCCGCCCTGCAACGCCTCCTTAAAACACAGAGGAGCTGATGTACGGGGGTCAAAATGCACCGAAATGTCCACAAGCACGAGTGCAAGAGCAACATGGTCGGCTTGGAAATATTGTTATAGCACTTGTTTGTTTCTCAGTGCTCTCCTGCTCGCTAAACTTTCCCCTGCGCACTCGGGAATAGATTTTCTTTTTGTCAGTCAGCGGGGCGGGTACCTTCAGGCGCTGATAGGAGCAACCATATCTCACCTTCACACCCTGATTTTGAGTGAAAACAGACGCTGTTCAAGTGCTGGTGGTAGATTAAAAAAACATCAGGTGCCCCAGGATCAGACCCTGCTGCATACCTTCTTACCTCAGGCAGATATGTGTTCAGGATGAGCGTTCATATTAACACTAACATTAACTGTGTTGTGATGGACGCTAAGCGGTTATCAAGCATGCTTTTTTTAACTTGAAGATGTTGCCCCATTCTCATTCTCTCTGTATTTCTTACCCCAAATGTGACGTCGCAGGAAAACGACCAACACACCTGCAAAACTGATGACATCACCATCAGACTGAACTGTAGTTTTTATTAAGTTCTAATTAGCAGCTGTTCTCCTGAACAAAGATGATTAACATGGCGGATATTAAAACTGCAAAACTCTGGGAGGGGAGGGGGGCATAGCCTAATGGTTAGTGTACACGACCCACGTATGGAGGCCATAGTCCTCCAAGCGTACGGCCTCGGTTTGAATCCGACCTGTGGCTCCCCTCCCGCATGTCACCTCCCACCCTCTCTCCTCGATCCCTGACTCTATCCACTGTCCTATCTCTCATTAAAGGTATGACTAGTCCAAAATAAGCCTTAGGAAAAAAACCTGCAAAGTTCTGCTTGTTAGCATGTTGATGTTAGCATGCTGATGTTAGCATGTAGCTCAAACACCACTGTGTCTGACAGAGCCTCAGTTGTTGGCTTGGACTCAGTCTCAAAGAAAAGGAGCTTTTCAGTCATTCAGAATAAGATCTTTACACTTTATTTTAGGTTCTGTTTCCTAAATTAATCAATGATTTGATTCTCTTTTTGAAACAGAACTCGGCGTGATTTCAGGCCAGAGTATTCACATAGCTGCAGCAGACAGACGTCACATTGTCCCCGTGATCTGTGGGAAACTGTGACGTTAAAGCGTTCGAGCATCGGTTTGACACGGCTCCAAAATCTGACTGAAACCTTGTTTCAGATTTAATGAATCCACAGTGGAAACAGAACAGCAGGTTTTGTGTCAGATGGTTATGAAAGGAAGAGCGATCAGCTGATCTGTTGGCAGTTTCTGTGTTAACTTTTAGATTCTCCAACATGAAGTGGCGTGGAGACGTTACTCCCTGCGGGTGAACAATCAACAGTTTCTGCATGAAAGTGGTGAGAGAGCGGGTAAATAGAACATGAGATTACTGCAGACCTTTGCATGTGTTTAATGTGAAAGCTCTTAGCGATAATCTTAAAATAAAGATTTATTGTTCAGCCCTAATCAGAGCTAATGATCATAAGTAACCAATCACCTTAATGCTGTGTCATGAGAGCCAATCAGTATTTACATCCCATCATGAACATGCATTTAATAAACAGGTCAGAGATAAGAGAAACATAATGTCCGCTCATATATCAAACTGAAAAGGTTTTTTTGTGGGGGTTGTTCCTGCTGTATAACTCCAATGAAGAAATCGTGAAACAGACTGTAGATTATAACACCATTTCATCGGCCGAGGTCACACAACTTCACCAAACACGCACGCTTACAAATTGCTGACTGACAAAGTAACAGTCTTCACGGTGCTGCTTATATTCTGTTAAAAGGTGCAACCCACAAATTCCTTTCTATTTGGGTACGTCACTATAAAACAATAAAGATGACATGACACTGATTTGTATCCTAACAGATGTAGACCCTTTGTCTAACAGTTGTTGACAACATATGGTTGGCTCCTACACAAGTAAAGAGCTGCTACAATTTAGGTGTTTCACCCATTTAAGTTTACAGCTTCAGACACCCAAAGGTAGGAGTGCTAACAGGTGGTAGACAGACTTGAATAATACATTTCACAAAGTTACCAAGATGAATGAATTTCATGAGAATTCGTACTAACAGGAGGAAAGTTTACCAAATAAAAGTCTTCTAACTTTTAGAGTGGACAGAAATCAAAATCTTGGTCTCTGTTCTGTCCTCTGTGAAGAACATTTAATACTGATTAAGGTACATTTTGTTTTCACATTGCCCCCTCCTGGTTTCTTTTTTCTTTTCTTTTGAAAAAAGGTGAAACCTGCGGAGCAGCTAAGGTCCTAAAAAGCAAAAACAACAACAATCAGTAAGATCTGAAATGATAAAGGTATCTTACTATCTGATCATTAAGGAAACATGTTGAAGTTCTGGCTTCTCTAACAACAATGCAGCAGCCAGTATGTCCTCCTTCTAACTTTAGATTCTGCAAGAGAAGTGGTTCAGATAGAAGTGATTGTACCCGACCTAAAAAGCCTCTGCATGTTTCTAATAAGCTCCACGAGCAGAAACGTGCTCAAACTAGGATCAATATTGGAGATGCTTTTGAAAAATGGAGAGAGGTTAGAACACAGAAAGGTTTACAGACCCATGCAGAGCTGGATAAACACTGAAGCTTCAGAGTCCACCACATGGTGACCTGTGTGAGCATGGACTCTAGAGAGGAGGGGGGGGGGGGGGACGGACAGCTCTCTATGATGTTTAGAATTTAGACTGCAGTACTCATTTTAAACACTAGGGGTCAGAGTTACATACTGCTCCTTTCATTATAATGTAAGTTAATATCTTGCGTGGTGAGTCGACAGTAAGAAGACTTTCTTATTTATTTATTTTATCAAGATGTTTTTCGGTACAATGTCAGAAACTTATGTGGGAGATATCCACAACACTACATCCTCGGACATTTACAGAAAACTCCTGAAAACCTTTTCAGCTCGGCTAAATCCTCAAACACTGACATTAATATTTTAAATCTTATTCACTCATTGATTCCTTCTGCTCGTGTAGAGACTTCAGTCTGGACTTGCAGACTGCTGAATGTCTGAACAGCAGCTTTCATGTTTTTTTCTTCTGCCCTCATCATGCCTTCCTGTCAGGAGGAGGGGGATCCATAGGGGTCTTCATTCCTCACTTTGTATCACACAGAGTCCATAAACACAGCTGAGGGTCCCCCGTCTCTGTGAGGGAGAAATGACCTCCAAGACATCTGTCACAGCTCCTCCAGTGTGATGTAAATGTCCTTTAGGAACCATAATCTGGTGTTTTATTCTTAAAGGAGACTCGAGAAGTTAGAGGGCTGTACTCTCATTGGGTGTTTCTGACCTTTGACCTGGAAGTGACTGTTTGAAAGCTGAAGCTTGTTTGGGATGCTTATTGTTGATTTTCTGTCTCTGATATGTAATCAGGGTGCAGTTTGTGGGTTTGGCAGCTAGATGGAGCTGTTCCTCTGTGGCATGTGAGCAGCAGCTTTGTGTCCTGTTTCTCTTTTAAAGGATCCGTCAAGAGGAGGATCAGAGCACTGAGGAGAAAATCAATCCTGAAGACACAAATCTGATGTTAACAAGTCGTAAGCAGGACAGACGCTCACAAAGTGGTGTCGGACACATCGGGAAAAACGAGTTTCCGAGTTGTAAAATGCACATGAACACCTGCTCAAGTCGGGACAACAACTTGAAAAAAATGATGTGCCCGGCAAGTTTAATAATAATAATAATAATAATAATAATAATGATAATAAATTAGATCTATAAAGCGCTTTTCTAAATACTCAAAGACGCTTTGATAGGAAACAACAAAAAAAAACAAAGCAAAAACTAAGAGAACAATACAAAATAGAAATAGTGTCAAGGGAAGAGGATGAGAGTCAGTGGTTGTAGGCGGTGATGAAAAGATGAGTTTTTAGGGATTTCTTGTAGGTGAGTGTGAGGGGGTCTCTGATGTTTTTAGGGAGAGAGTTCCAGAGGGTGGGAGCTGCAATGGAGAAGGCCCTGTCCCCCCAGGACCGAAGTTTACTCATAACAAAAACATACACACTTCTTCTTCACAGCGTCCATGTTGTTTGTTGTTGTTGTTGTAACATTCAGACTTTCTGAAATCACCTGAACAGAGGAACGACCCCCCCCCCCCCCCCCCCCCCGCTGACTTTACTTACACCTCATGTTGTAAACATTTAATTGGATCTAATTTGAGTTCATTGGTCTGAATCGGTAAATAAAGAATTATAACTGAAACTTGGTGTACAGAGGAAATGACAAATAAAAAATAATAAAAATAAAGAAACGACCACCTGCTGCCTCCGTTACAGAATAACATCAGATTTATTAAAACAATAAAGAAGAAAACACTTGAGTGGTCAAACAGACTTTTTATATAAAACACGTTTTATTGTGCATGCGTTTCTTCATGAAGCTTCAGAGACACAAAGGTCACGACCTCTATGACATCACCATTAAAGATAAAAGTTATATATTTACATCATACATGAGAATGAATCATCGTTTTATTATAATGAACATGTTGTTACTGCGGCTCGTGCACGGATCGCTTCACGGTCAACTGAACGAGGAACGCGGCGTTCTGTCGAGGAACACGTTGGTGCACGCCACCACGAGCCGATGAGCTGCAGCTTCACTCAGCTCAGCTTTTATAACACAACTGTCGAGTATCAATATTTTCCCGCCCTTAGAAATGAAGTTGCCAAGCGGAAAGTCGACCCGCGCTTGGCGCCTGGAGGGTGCTAATTTTGGACCCTGCCCACAATGCATTGTGAAAAGTAGCGTACAACGAATGGACACATATAGAGCGCCACAGGAATGAGTCCTAAAACCAGGAAGTAAGTTAGCATTTGAGCGCCATGGGGTCTAACGTCTAAAAGTCAACGGGGATTTTGAATGTGTTTGTGGTTAGACGCCTGAAATAAGGTCTGTGGTTAACACAAGCTGAAGAGATGTTGGTGTTTTGTTAGACCACATAAACTACGTTAGGTAATACCTCCACTTGTGAAGTTTGAAGTTTTTACTCGTCTTTAAAAAGGCGGTTGCTAACAAGCGGCTAAATGTGACTACAGCGGTCGTCGGGGACATTAAACGTCACAAATCCAATGAAAACATCCCATAGGGTGAATTCTCGTTAGATGCCATGGCGATGCTACTTCCTGGTTGGCCTACAAAAATACGTCACATGGTTAGTTCTCTATAGAAGCAATATATACCATCATGCATTGCGGTTCAAATCGTTTGACGAGCGGAGAGTCGTGTTGGACTCGACTGCGGACGAGACGAGCAACCAGAGATATTCACATAAAAGCTGCTGCTTGAATCTGAAAATGACCACAAGACAACACATCAGCAGAGAATCTGTGGTAACCATGGCGACTAATAAATGCCTCTGTACCAGCACATGGCTGTATTTAGTCCTCACAGACTTCCTGTGTCCTGGATCAGTGTGACAGGTAAACAGAGACGTGTGTTGGACTGCAGCTGTTGTCTGTGAGGTTTAAATAGCATCGTACCTCCCCCGGCGTCTAAAGAGACACATTTCAGCACACCGCGTTCTCGCCGTGGTCGATGTTTTCCGTTCCCTTTCTTTCCTTCAGCTCTTCATCAATCCCTCTATATGTGTCTGCGTCCGCCTCGTCCTCTATATTTAGCTGCCCTGTGACCCGCCTGCTCCACACATTGTCAAAACAAGGGGCTAATCCCGGCCAACAGGTGCTACCTCCACACACACACACACACACACACACACACACACACACACACACACACACACACACACACACACACACACACACACACACACACACACACACACACACACACACACACACATTCTCACTCTCACACACACACACACACACACTCTCACACACACACACACACACACACACACACACACATTCTCACTCTCACACACACACACACACACTCTCTCACACACACACACACACTCTCACTCTCACTCTCACTCTCACACACACACACACACACACACACACACACACACTCTCACTCTCACACACACACACATACACACACACACACACACACACATACACACACACACATTCTCACTCTCACACACACACACACACACACACAGGATTCATCGGTCTGTTTCCACACAGCACAAACACGGCGTCACAAACTCGACTTGACGTGACACTGTTGCCGAGGGGAAGCGGGGGATCTCGCTTTCCAAAACCGGCTTGAGTACGCCGATGGTCATGTGACGGAGCCGCAAACATGTTAGAATAATGAAACCGGCGAGTGTGAGGTCGACTGCAGAGCTTCAGAGGAGCTGTTTTTTTTAACCTGTCAGGGGAATTCTCGAAACCTAGGGTCTTGATTTTTGTTTAACAGATTTTTGGGGGTTTGAAGCACAAAAAGTTTAAAACTTGTCCGGTAGCGAGCGTCGGCCTGCAGCAACGTTACATGCTTTAAAGACGGAAACTTTAACATTGTGGACAACGAAGACCCCGAGGGGTATCAGGTATCATGAAGTCAGGTCAACATATTCCACATATTCCGACAATTCCACCTGGAAATATCCGGGACCGATGAAGCTGGTTGGAAATGCTGTCTCAGTCTAACTTTCAGTCAACCTAACGACAGGCTGAGAGCTGGAGCTGAGGCGGGTTTTAAACCTCCTGACAAACCGTTACACCGCGCCCACCTGTCAATCAGGTCAGCTGTTAACTCTGTTGTAAAAGTATTTTAGCTCTAGAGAGGTACGCTGCCTTCAAAAATCCTCAGGATATTCTCCAACAAAACTTTAAGTGGAAAAAATTTGAATCATATAAAGCAACTGAAAGCGCCTCTGCAGATTTGAAATGCTGTTATTGACCTTCTGTAGTTTTTTGGCATCGAGAGAAGTATGTCCTTTAGGCCTAAACCAAGTCTGAAAAAGTGTGTTTATAAAGAGCTGGCATCAATGTCTTCCTAATGATCGATTTTGTTGATTTTTCTCTGATCAGTTCCAAATTTTTATCAAAAATTGTTCTAATTTCAAACATTTTTGTAAAGGACATTTTATGCCTGCTTTTGTTTAGAGAAAATGTGGTTTAATAAACAGCTGGATAACTGGTACCGTTTTCAAAATCAAAACAGAGTCGTTTTAAAAAAATATCCACCCCCCTTACAGTGCGGTCCAGTGACGACAATAACTAATCAGACCTTTTTTACGTTTGCGTACCAAAGCCCAAAACGCACAGAAAAACCCTCAGTTTTCAAAAATACCCGCCTACGTTTGGACGAGGCCTCAGTACCGTCTGTGTCCACCAGGGGGAGTTTGTGATCCTGCTAGCTTCCCGTATGCTAGTCGAGCTCTCAGCCTGCAGTGACGATCGTTTTTGAAGTACAGACTTCCGAGCATGCTAGGTTCAGTAGCCGCTTGCACAATGAATTCAATTCAATTTTTTCCGGTGGTGTACGGTGGGTGATGGTGGCTGCACTCGTGGTCATGACAGTGCATGTCTCTGCATTTGATACTGGTATACTGGTCGCACTGGTATAAAGGACGGAAATTTTTTTTAAAAAGTATTGAACGTGTGTCTTATACAGCGGACTTTACGGTAAATGAAATCATGCGAGAGGTTTGGTTGGATCGCCAACGACTCAGAGAGTCCTGAAAAGTGAGAATGGACCCCAGGAAAGGAAAGCAGGCAGAAAAGTTAAAGGCTTTATATGTGATTTCTTTGATCCAGCAGATGTCGCCCTTGAGCTCCAGCATGAAACCAAAACAACTCGTGCTGCATTGATGTGTTAGCATGCTAATGCTAGCGATCTTCTCACTGCATGTAAATTTACCTGAAATGAGCGTGATCTAGAAACACAGTTAAGCAGTGAGTACAGTATGTTATTCTTCTTTTCTCTAGTCCCTCAATTAAACAACTTTTATACGCGAGGGGAGGAGTCAGCCGGCCGTCCCGGCGATGTAAACAAAGTGAAGATAGGACTCTGAAAACTCTGAAAACATCACAGACAGTGGGACTCGGGTGTTACACCCATTGTAGACAGTCATGACTCACAGAGTTATTTTCAGAGGAGATATTTGAGTTCTATATTTAAGTGTGAAAAATCACATAGAAAGACTTTAAAACAACGAGATATATCCAACAAAGAACAAATACTTTGAGTAAATGTACCACAGCTGTAATGTTCTCCGCCCAGTGATGATCCAGGCATGATCTCTGCTGACTGATCAGACCAACAAATCAGAGCTGAAGAAAAGCCTTCATCAGGTCAACAGTGTTTCTCAGAGCGTCCGAACCCGACCTCCTCCTGCAGGGTGACGGGGAGCGTTCAGCCCCGACCCGTCAGATAAACACACAACCCCGACTGAGTCTGCTCTACTGAGGACTGGAACCGTTGAGGCTCTTGGTGAACGCCTCTGAGCCGGAGCCGTTGGACGCGACATGAGCCTCGCTGTGATATGTGTAGGATGGCAGCTCGCTCCTCGTCTGCTCTGACGCCGCAGGAGGGACGGACGTGGAAACGACCGTCTCCATCCGGCTGGCTCGAAATATACTCACCTGAAAACAGAAAGATGGTCGGGTTAAAAGAAGAAGAAGTCACAGAAGACGACATTAAAAGTAGAGTCAGCTGATTTTTGGCATTTAAGGAGCGGCCTGTGAAGAAGAGCGACGCAGAGCTGGTCAGCTTTCTGTTGGACAGGCAGCCGCCAAACACCAGCGGTTAGCTTGTGCTAGCGTGCTAAACTATCGTCTTTACCATGACAACAAAAAGTAATATTCTCCTGCAAAGAAGTCCTGCAGTGGGCGTGCACTTCTGGTGGCCGTGAGCATTTAGCACCACGAGTCAAAGTTCAATACTGATTTGTCTGTTCATGTGTCAATCAATCTCAAGGTTGCGGCTGTTGCTTAGCTAGCCGAGCTCATCATACTAACAGGTGCGATAGGCTAGCTGTCGACTAGCTAACCGCAGACTACACGCATGTGGGTTTGTGATTAAATTAAAGAGTCCCTATTTGGAAGTTTTTTGTTGCCTTCTCCAGTCGAGTACAACAAATCTGAAGACATGGGCAAAGAGCAGGAGAAATGAAGCTCAGCCAGATTAAGAAGACTACTTTGGACGCCTTTTTTTTTACGTTGCTAGTACACAAACAAGCTAAGGCGGAGACTAGAAGCTAAAACAGTTGTAAGTTCTTCTTGACGACCAACTGCATTGAACGATAGCGCTGGTGCAGGAGGAACAGAGTTTGCAGCTTCGCCTCTGAGTTTTCAACAACAGCTAATGTTCTAACCCTGAAGAATATAAATGATCATGAACGTTACTTAAATCCAACAGAAAGGAGAATGTGCTCTGAACCCCGGAGAACACACCTGGGTCTGCAGGTAGCGCGGTGACTTCAGCTCCAGCTCCTCCTTGGCGACGGTCGGAGCGCAACAACAACAAAACACCTGCTGGAAACCGGCTCGGAACCTGCAAGTGGACGGCACAGATTCCACAAGAGGAGGGGTTACAGACACAAACACAGACGGTGTACCACAGGAAGAGATCGCTACACGGATCATAGAGACTCGGATTAACACACATACAAAAACTTCCTACCTGCTGTTGAGGCAGTAGTAGATGACGGGGTTGTACATGGTGGAGCTCATGGCCAGCCACATGACGGCGAGGTACACCTGCTGGATGTAGCGCTGCTCGAACCAATCAGGGAAGAACTGGTGCAGCAGGAAGTAGATGTGATAAGGCAGCCAGCAGACAGCGAAAGTACACACCACCACTATCATCATCTTCACCACCTGCCACAGAAAAACAAAAGGAGGAGACGGCGGCGGCGGTGGCTTTAAAATAAGCTGCTAAGTTTTTTGAGGGGGGATTATAAAGCCATCAAATTTAACAGTGGAGCAGAGTGAAAGAGGCTGCAGAGCTTCACCTTCCGTTTGGCGATAAGCTGTTCTTTGTAGCGTTCAGACGAGTCCCCGGGGATCGCACTCGCCCACAGGGTCACGCCCACGGTCGTGTACGCACATCCCATGATGCAAAGTGGCACAAAGTAGATCAGCAGTGTCACACACACGTAGTATCTAAGAAAAGAGAGACGGTGATAACAATCAAATTCAGAATATTCAGTCTATCAGAGCATCAGGCCGTCTGAAGTAGTTTGCAGTTTGATCCAGCAGAGGGCGCTCTCAGCGTAACTTGACCGTTGCATGGGGGGGGGGGGGGGGGGGGGGGGTTCAGGAGATTCAACCTGACATGAGGGAGACTCCCTGCAGACAACAGCCCACTGATTGGTGGAGAGACACAGAATAACTGCAAGATAACTGCAACTCTCCAAGCTGGCTCCCAAATATTTGGCTCAAAAATATTTACTGGTTCAAAAAACAACATGTCGAATCGGCCAAAAAAAAAGTTTGACGGGTAGCGACGGAGCCGGACGCACCGCCAAAAACTAGAACGACTACCGCTCATGCAACAAGGACGGGGCAGCCGACGCTCTCCTTGGTGTGTCAGGACCTTAATGTGGTCGGACACTGAGGGTAACGATCTGAGCCTGCAGGAGACAGAGAAACACAAATCAAGTATCTCCTCTGAAAATAACTGTGAGTCATGACCCGAGTCCCACTGTCTGTGATGTTTTCAGAGTTTTCAGAGTCCTATCTTCACTTTGTTTACATCGCCAGGACGGCCGACTGACTCCTCCCCTCGTGTATAAAAGTTGTTTAATTGAGGGACTAGAGAAAAGAAGAATAACATACTGTACTCACTGCTTAACTGTGTTTCTAGATCACGCTCATTTCAGGTAAATTTACATGCAGTGTGAAGATACGAGCAGAATAAAGATCACTAGCATTAGCATGCTAACACAACAATGCAGCGCAAGTTGTTTTGGTTTCATGCTGGAGCTCAAGGGCGACATCTGCTGGATCAAAAAATCACATATAAAGCCTTTAAGTGGACGGGAGTTGAGCCAGTTTTCCAGCTGTGGAATGAGGATTTCTTCTGGATTAATACAAAACTATTTAGTATTCATAAAAATCCTGGAGTGAGGAACATGATGAATGGACTAAGTTTTCTTCACCGCTGGTTTTCACTGCTGCTTGGTCACGGTGTATGACACACAGTTATTGGCAGTAACGCAGCAGTCTCATAATATTTGGTCTGCTGCCTCTATGAATATATTAGGCCTCTGCCAACAGGGCGCTGTCTGCTGCCCGTCCTCCCTAGGATCATGGGCTTCATGTTTACATTCATTTATATGCACACACACACCAACATGGAAGAGAACCCTCATCTCCGTCCCTGCGAATAGCGGAGCAGGAAATAAAGGCCACTAAATAAAAGATGCTTTAATCAGAGCAGAGAGTGATAGAGCGATCAGGAGGCACTCAGGGGTGATGAGAAGATATTAAATTTAGAACGCAAATTCATCAAAATGCTCGTTTCCTCTATTTTAGCTTCTGCAGAAATTTCCAGAAGAAATCAAGCAGACATGAGAACGATCTTAATGGACGGATTCATCACCTGAACAAGAGTCATTTCAGCTGCAGGCGGTTTCTTTTTCATTTACTAAATTAATCCCACAGGAAGTGATGATGACGCTGGTTCAGTCAGACTGCTTCCTCCCCGCAGCGGCAGGTATTCAGTCCAGCACGGGGCGGGCGAGAGATCCGACCTTATTAACAACAAAGGAGGTGTTGCTGCTGCTGCAGGATAAAACGTGGGAAGCTCGGGATGATACAGGCTGCCACATATTTTACATATCAGCTGCCAGTGTGCGGTTATTTCCAGAAAAACTGTCTCAGAGACCACCTCAAGTTTTAACAAGTTTGTTTTTCAGAGTAAAATGTACGTGTGAAGTCGGGGTGAGGTGATGTGTGAACGCAGCAGGAAATATTCAGAAAGCGGGAGGGGGCGTGGGGGTGGCGATGTTTATATAAGTCGGCCGGTGATGAAATGAAGCTGCTTCAAAACATTTCCATCTCTCAGGTTTTGTCTTTCTTTCTTGATCGTTTATTCTGTGAATACGTCCAATCAGGTGTTGCACTCATATAAAGGCAAAAGACTCTGTCGCCTCGTCCACCATCTTGGATCTTAGCAGTGTTTTTGTTTTTTTTACATCTGAACTGACCTTTAAGTTTGCTGCTCCCTTTACTTTGAACAAATTACAAAAAGAGCTGAAACTTAATGAACGTCTCTCGTTGGATGCTTTTAAAGTCTTTATTTCTGATTTTTCACACTTAAATATAAATCAAGTATCTCCTCTGAAAATAGCTCTGTGAGTCATGACTGTCTACAATGGGTGTAACACCCGAGTCCCACTGTCTGTGATGTTTTCAGAGTTTTCAGAGTCCTATCTTCAGTTTGTTTACATCGCCCGGACGGCCGACTGACTCCTCCCCTCGTGTATAAAAGTTGTTTAATTGAGGGACTAGAGAAAAGAAGAATAACATACTGTACTCACTGCTTAACTGTGTTTCTAGATCACGCTCATTTCAGGTAAATTTACATGCAGTGTGAAGATACGAGCAGAATAAAGATCGCTAGCATTAGCATGCTAACACAACAATGCAGCGCGAGTTGTTTTGGTTTCATGATGGAGCTCAAGGGCGACATCTGCTGGATCAAAAAATCACATATAAAGACTTTAAGAGGAAGGTAAATGACTTGGAGGCGGATACATCAGGCTCTAGATGTTCTTCCTGATGTATTTGTGGATGATTTTTGACAAAAATGTAGCTGTTCAGATTTTGTTATTTGTGTCTTTTAATGTCTAATGATGTATTTTGTATTTGAAAGATTGGCTGCTCGTTGTCTGTGTGAAACTCTGTTAATGTTTTGCTGCCTGTCTTGGCCAGGACACTCTTAAAAAAGAGATTTTTAATCTCAATGAGTTTCTTTCCTGGTTAAATAAATAAAAAAAAACATCATGTCGTGCCTCCAAAGCCCCCCTGTGTCTGTGAATGTGTGATTCTAAATAAATTTAAAAAAAAAGAAAAGAAAACAGCTCCCGTGTATGGACCCTCAGCGCCCTCACTTCCTGTCCTTCATCTCATGTTTTGGTTCTCTGTAAACTTCATCAATCAGCAGTTTCCCGCTGCAGGCAGCTGCTTCCATCATATCGCCTCTGATCATCTAATTAAACACAGTTAGAGACGAGCTGGTGAACATGGTGGATAATTAAGCAGCTAAAAAAGCGGGACATTTCCCCCGGGAGCCCCCAAACATAACTGATTGAATTTAATCGACTCTGAACAAGAATTTAAGTTTATGCTCATGTTGCTCAACATCTGGTGGATGCTTCTGCCATCCCAAAGCGGCCGGACGGGGGTTTTATCCATCTTTTTAATCTCAATCTTAAGGGAAAAAAGTAAAATAATAGAGCTTTCACACTTCACAGAAAAGTCCAGATAGTCAAGTCATGTGATCACAAACATCTGAATGTTTCTCTCTTCACTCAGAGTTTCTCCTCCAGCCTCCTCGTATTTATTCTGCAGAAAGTCAGAGTGAGCTGATGTGAGAACACAGCAGGATATAATCAGGAGAATTCACCTGGAGCCAGTGGGAGGAGCCAGTGGGAGGGGGTGGTGACCTTTATTCCCTGTGATCGCTGCACGACCATAGACTGTCTGCACGCCACCTCTACCATCTCCGTGCTCTAATCAACCTGCTGCTGCATGTTTCCTGTTCTCCAGTTTGTTCTTCTCCTCTCTTTAGTTCACTTTGAGATTCTCTTCAACTACACGTAGCATTGATACAAAGACAAATATTCTGATTACAGGGTATTTTCATATTTTCAGGAGTGCAGATGTGAAAATGGCTAAAGAGGTCAGCGGTCAGAATGTTAAAATAACTTTCAAACTTTAATATTTATGTTTTGCTACAAAACTACATTTTTGTATTCTCCTGACTGATCGGGGGTCTGAGAGGCCTCACGTCGAGTCACTCACATCTTCCTGATGTCCAGCGTGGCGTACTCGGGCCAGTCTATGTAGCAGACCGTGCGTCCGGGCAGCAGGGCGGTGGACGAGAAGTAGTACTGAGGGAAGGCGAGAATCAGAGCCAGCATCCAGATCACAGCGATCACCACGCGGGTCTCTGTTGAGGTCAGCCTCTGCTGCAGGGGATGGATGATCGCCATGTACCTGTACGGGGAAGACAAACCACAGTTTGAGAAACAAACATATACCTCGATTATCAGCCTCATTAATTCTGAGGCGTTTGCATGATTCAACCTTTAACTAAAAAGTGATGATTCACACCGTTTATTCAAAGCACTCATCTAGTTGATAATGTAAGAAATGACAGCCGGCTGACCTCTGCGTGCACTTTGACCTCACAGTTAAAACAATCTTTATCCTCGTATATCTTCTGGACTACCAGAGGAGAATGTGATGAACATGTTTGGAGTCATATCAGTGAAGTAAGACTGGATCTCCAGATGTGGAGCTTTTCTTTCACGCTGCATCTGCAACACGTTTTCTCATAGTCCACTGCACAGCTCCTACATCACACCTTATGTACATTTTGTTTTTTTATTTTTTATATTTCATATTTTACATTTTTAAATTCTATTTTATATATTGTAATATCTTCTTATTCTGTATTATTTAAGTTGTTGCTAGTTCTGCTTTATTTCCTTGTTAATTGTTTAGCACCAATACACCAAGTCAAATTCCTTAATAAACCCTGATTCTGATTCTGATTCTGATTCTGATTCTGATTCTGATTCTGAAGTGTGATCATTCCTTCTCGGCTGACTTAAATCTCCGCCTGATTGAAGCTTAACTGGTGTGCAGGTTCAGAATCTTATCTCCTGTCAGATTCTTTCCAGGAAGCCTCAGATTTCTATTCAGCTGAAAATATCAGGATGGTCGTTTTAAACAGGTAACCAACAAACTCTGCCGTTATTTTGACACCACACAGCATCATGTTGGTGTTTTAATCATGGACTGTTTATTTTGTGGTTTGTGGACGACACCTTTGTAGTCTGCAATATTTTTTATTGGACCGTGTTAAGACCTAAAGCTACTCTCTCGTCACTCGGACTCTGAATGGAACCCTACTTTACTAAATGAACATCATGCTGTGATGAAGAAGACTTAAAACCAGAGATTGAGATCTTAAACTCATCAGGAAAATGTTCAACGATGAAATAAATCCACTGGGAAGTCAGCTCGTTTTCTCAGACTTCTTTTTGCAAACAGAGGATTCTCCCCCTGCTGGTCACTCGAGAGAATGCAGGTTTAAAGTACTTCTGGTGACTACGTCCACTTCATATATGAAGTGGGTAACGGTTATACCTGATAAACACTTGTTTGTTTTGTCGTTCTGAGCATGTTAGCATGTTTCATTTAGCCTCAGAGAGACTCTGGCTGAAGACTCTTTTTTTCATTTTTATTCATAAAACAATAAAAGGCAGAAATATGAAAAAGTCTGAGTATTAAATTATAGTTCCTCTTTATTGCACCGTCTTCTCTCGCCTCGAGGTACGCACGCTCATTTAGATGTCAGTGCTGCGGAGAGATTTATGATAATGCTCGTGTTCATAAGAGACGCGTCAGGCGTCGTTCACCGACCGCTCTGAAAGGAGTCCTGATGAAGAAGAATTTATACTTTACTGATCCCGTGAGGGGAAATTCGTTTTTACACTCTGTCTAGTTAACATGCTACACAAACATGAACTGAAATACACACACATGCACAAACAGGATCCTGTGGACATGCACTAATGGAGAGGTCTCAGAGTGAGGGGGCTGCCCTACGGCGGGCGCTCCTGAGCTTGTGGGGGGGGGGGGTTAGGTGCCTTGCTCAAGGGCACCTCGGCAGTGCTCAGGAAGTGGCCTGGCACCTCTCCAGCTACCAGACCAATTTCCGGACTTGGTCCGTGCCGGGACTTGAACCGGCGACCTTCCGATTCCCAACCCAAGTCCCTACAGACTGAGCTACTGCCACCCATGGCAAAAAATGATGACAGCGCTGTCTGAAATCTGTTTGTAGTGGTGATGTGTATCCACTACTGACAAGAGGAAGTATCATGGCATTAAATCTGCCTGTCTGGGTTTTAACATCAAGCGGTCCGACATTCACTTTAGAAATTCTGTTTCTAACTTGGCGTCCAATCAGAAGTCGTTCCTGACGTCTCTCGACTTCTCTTTTAAGTCCAGTGTGACTTCTGTGTGTGTGTGCTGTGTGCATGCGGCGCTGTGGTCTCATGCCCTTGTATGGGCATTAAATTGGTATTTCTCTATGCTAATTATCACAAATATGCACGAGCCTTCAGTACATGAGCACGTGGCGTTCACAGTTAAAGAACCGGTGAGAACAATCCCACTCTTTAAAGTCTTTATATGTGATTTTTCACACTTAAATATAAATCAAGTATCTCCTCTGAAAATAACTCTGTGAGTCATGACTGTCTACAATGGGTGTAACACCCGAGTCCCACTGTCTGTGATGTTTTCAGAGTTTTCAGAGTCCTATCTTCAGTTTGTTTACATCGCCCGGACGGCCGGCTGACTCCTCCCCTCACGTACAAAAGTTGTTTAATTGAGGGACTAGAGAAAAGAAGAATAACATACTGTACTCACTGCTTAACTGTGTTTCTAGATCACGCTCATTTCAGGTAAATTTACATGCAGTGTGAAGATACGAGCAGAATAAAGATCGCTAGCATTAGCATGCTAACACAACAATGCAGCGCAAGTTGTTTTGGTTTCATGCTGGTGCGCAAGGGCGACATCTGCTGGATCAAAAAAATCACATATAAAGCCTTTAAGAACAACGTCATGAAGGTTTTTCCTCAACACTTTTCTAAAGAACAATTTAAAGAGGATATCGGTGTGAGGTCCTGAAAACATCAAACCGTCTGTGCAGGTAACACACCTGTCCAGAGCGATGGCTGTCATGGAGTAAATGCTGGCAAAGATGGCGGCGATGGGGAAGAAGTTGTGGAAGCGGCAGTAAACCAGTCCGAAGTACCACTCGTTGTGGACTGAGTAGGCGAAGTTGATCACCGTGTTGAACGCAGCCATGCCAGCCTCAGCGAAGGCCAAGTTCACCTGCAGGACAAAGAAGAGGGTCAACGTGATTTCATTAATTCTCTTAATTGGCTCAGACATGTGGCAGGAAGTCAATACTGTTTATTTATTTGTTTTTCTGATGAATAGAGAACGGCTTTAAATTAAAGATGGATGCAGTTCATCATCCTGTCTGAATCTGAAAGTCAGGGATGGAGCTGATGTGGAGAATCAAAACCATCAAATAACACGACACACTGGTTACAGGATCTCTCAAACACAAGACAAAGAGTTGGTGATGTTTGATACGTGCACGCCTCGTCTCAAAGCTCCCCCGCTCTGGACTCTGAGTCTCACGGAGCTCTGAGGTTCATCCCTCACTCGTCACTGTTTGTTGTCTGCATGTGTTGGATGGACTTCTTTGACCACATGCAGACTTAAACATGGATGTATTCTTATCGACAAGTCTATCTTAGGTCTACTTCCCTCTGAGCGTCTGACCTCCATCAGACGAGAACTCGTCTCTTCTTGTCTTTGGTTCTTCCAACATCATCTCAGAGGGAAACATTGAACTTTGTCCTCCTCTACATTCAGCGGATCCAAACATGAGAGCTCCTCAAAACGAGACGTTTTCTTATAAATCCTGAGAACAGTTCAAACCAGAAGAGCTGAAATGTTCTCTTCCTGCAGATACCATGAACTAAATGAACGCCATGTTTCAACGGGATGCCCCTCGGAACAGGAAGTACTCGTTTCAGATATGAAACCGCTGAGTGAAACAAAAGGCTTGACCCTCCCTCCTCCCTGCATTAAAAATCCATCGTCGTAACAATCACGACTAATCCTGTTCATAGATGTGCAGCGTCTCCCGACAGCATGAGCCAAAACCATTAAAGCCAAACATTAAAGCCTGCAGCACACAGAAAGCTGACGTACAAGGCTTTGCTTCATGTTTTTTTTAATATCAAGACCAAGACCAAGACCAAGACCAAGGCAGGGCGAGACTGAGTCAAGACCAAGACATTTAGGGACCGAGACTGAACCCACAGAGGTTCTTCTTGTCAACAGGTAAAGTGGGCGAGCTCGGGGCCCCTGAGAGCTGACAAACCACAGCAGCGACTCAAAATGTGCAAATTTTGCAATGACAGTAGGAAACTCCCCTAATGGGGCTCCACCTGACAGCACTCACTGTCATCGACCTGCTTAGCATCTCATGTTTTATTCCTGTGAAAACCAACGTATGTCACTGAAGGAAAATTAAGAGGAATTTTCCGTCTGGGAGTAAAAAAAGAAAAAGGAAGAGAGTCAGGACACTGGTAGATATAAAAGTGATTGAAGGGGCCCCTGATACATTCTTACCAAGGGCCCCAACAGACTCTAAAATCTCCACTGATAGCCCATCAGTGGTGGTCTTGATTTTAAATCTGGAGGCCGACGACAAGTCTTAGACCGAGATACCAAGGCGAGACCTTCAAAGAGTGGTCTTGAGACCGCGATTTAAAGTCCTACACCACTAAAAAAAATGGATGTTTGAGTTCATCAAATAAAAAATAAAAAATAAATATTTTTAATAATCAGGAGGAGACTGAGTCCAGGTGTGGATACTCTCTTTAACTTTAATACCAAATTAAGAATCAATAAAATGTTTCACTGATGAAAGAGAGAAACCAGCTGAACCCTGATGTGAATGTTTCAGTGTTCTGGACTCTGCACGACTTTGTCTTGAGCATCATGTGGAGATGTTGGATGATCACAAAGTGTGTGTGTATCTGATGTCTCATCAGTTTTCTTCAAACAGGTGAAAAAAATATTTTTTCCCGCAGGATTCTGCAGAGTTGACTTGATTTCATTAATTCTCTTAATTGGCTCAGACATGTGGCAGGAAGTCAATACTGTTTATTTATTTGTTTTTCTGATGAATAGAGAACGGCTTTAAATTAAAGATGGATGCAGTTCATCATCCTGTCTGAATCTGAAAGTCAGGGATGGAGCTGATGTGGAGAATCAAAACCATCAAATAACACGACACACTGGTTACAGGATCTCTCAAACACAAGACAAAGAGTTTAAAAGTTTCATCTCCTTCACACAGCGAGCCTCACACCTGCGTGCATATTTACCAGGAAGTAGTTGGTGACGGTCCTCATGCGTTTATGCGCGAGAATAATCCAAATGACCACCACGTTACCGACCACGGACACCGCCACGATGCTGCAGTAAGCCACAGCCCACAGTGTGATCTGCCACACCGGCTGGATGAACTGGTTGAAGCCGTCGCTGCCGTTACCGTACACGTTGGTCTCGTTAACGGGGTCCGGGTCGGTGCCGTTGAACAGAGGGTCCATCGTTTTGGCGAGTTGACTGTTGTTAAAAATAGAATCGTGTCCTATTACTGGCGCGTATTCAGCCAAAGAAGCAAAAGAAGAAGCTCTTTGTGAAAATTCAAAAACGCCTCTTTCTCTATTCTTTAGTTTTTTCCCGCTGAATCGGTTTTTACGCACCGTGAAGACGCGCGTAAAAGAGGAATCACCGCACCAACACGCAGGACGCAGCTCGGCACCCGCTCATTCTTCAGGCTGTTTAACCCCCCTCTCCGCTGCCTCCCACTAACCCCCCCCCCCCCCCCCCCCCCCCCTCCTCTCACACCCCTTCACTATGATTAGTCCCGGTCTCGTCTGTCCGGTATCAGCGTCTCTAAATCACACCGCATGACCCTGAGACCGAACATCATTTATCCGGACCTCCCAATACCACCTCAGCGGGATTAGTGAGACCCGCTCTGGGTCAATCTGATGATTTATGAGATGCTTTATGTAATGTGATGGATTGTCATGTCCTGATATATGAACAGTTATTAAGTGGTTTGTAAAGCTGTAATGTTGTTTTAATGACACATAATTGCGTTTCTTCATAAAATAAGATAATCCTTTATTCATCCCACAACTGTGTTACAGCAGCAAAGAGCAAAGAAAAGACAAAGTGAACACAGTACACAATTTAAATTTAAAAAAAAGAAAAATTTAAAATGTACAAAAAATAGATAGATACTAGGGCTGGGTGATAAAATAGATAAAAAATAGATTAAAAAAATAGATTTAAAAAAATATATAGATCAGCTGAGAGTGCAGTTTTGACAAAAATGTGTTCAGAGTATTCAGTGTAACATAAAGTGTAACGTGTTATTGCACAAAGTGGTTTGATAGACATATTATAACATTAATATAACATTATTATTGCACAGAGTCAGAGTGAATCACCAGTATGAATTCATTATTATTACATATATTTTCATAACCTTCTGTGATAGGGATCTTATTAGCCTTAATGTGCCGTGCTATGCTAATTAGCATGTAGGCATGTAATACTATTAATGAATGATTTATATTTCCAAATAGATCACTCTGACTCACTTCCACATGTGTAACAGACTAGGTCGGTGTGCAGAGGTTTAAAGAACAGAAAGAAAAACATCTTTAGTTGTAATGTTTCACGTCTTTCTGACTTTTGTGCACTGAAATCATTTTAAACCAGCTTGAAGAAATGATTTATGAATGTGTATAAACCAAGCAGAAACCTCTGGTGTTTAAAAGTGAAGCCAATGCTGAAATGCAAAAATTCTGCAGTTCCCCAAGTGTCCACTAGAGGCTGTGCTGCAGGAACACAGG